>NC_081145.1:23594388-23894388 GCF_958295425.1 Solea solea
GCAATTTAATCATGTATACAAGCAGAAGTGAAAAAGTATTTGTGGTCCATAGTCTGTCCATCTCAACCTGTGAAGAGTGAAAACACATCAGCAGTGTTGTCTCTTATTTTTGTCTGATTCTTTATTTTCACACTAAAGCTAAAAGGAGTCAAAGCCGGATAAGTGTACGAGGGAGAAGCCTACAGATGAGAGAAGAATGGGTCAGGGTCTGGTTTCCATTAAACCCACATGTTGCTGATTTAGTAGTGTCAGGCGCATGAGGGGAGGAGGAGGAGGGAGCCGAGTTGGGAAAAATGCACACAAAAAAGGAGGAGGAGGGTTTATAAAAATGGTAGTGCAGAGTTTTGGAGTTTTTGGAGAAAATAAGAAAGAAGGAGATGAGGTGGTAAAGGAAGGGACTGGGGGAGGCATAGATGAAGGAAGGGAGAGAGAAAGGGAGGGGAGGGCTCTGCCTGCATTTCCTTTCTGAGGGAAGAGGGGAGGTTGGAATGATTTTGGGGAGGGGCAGCGCTGGCGTTGCACCTACTGACCTAGATTGGGCCACAGAGTCCACTCCTCCTTTTCAAGCCTTCTTGTTTTTGCTTCTCTGCTTGAATCCCCCATGACACCGTCCTCCTCCTCCTCCTCCTCCTAACTTTATCTATTTCCTCTCTCCCCCCCCACCCTCCCCCCCCCCCCCCCCCCCCCATCTTGTTCTTCAGCCTGTCGCTGATTTCCTCCCAGATGTATTCGTGGTCTTCTCCACATTTAAGAGATCATTCATGTCATGTGACCCCTGTCTTTCACTGTCTTTCTTGTCTCTTTGTGAAGCCACTACTTTCACGCTACAGTCATGTATCTGTTTATATTTGTGCTTGTATTATGTGTCATTTTGTCTTTTTCTGTGAATATTTTTAAGGGGTGGGGGTGGGGCAGCATTTTTCATACAAATAAGCCTTGTTTTGTTTTGTTTTTTGTTTTTTTTACTCCAGTTATATTTTTTGTGTTATGTACATTTTGTTTCTGTAAGAACAGCAGTAGATTTAATACTATATGACGTTGATGCATGCGGGGCATGTTCTGTTAGGCCTGTGCACTCTGTGTATGGAGTACGTTAGAGATTTTCACAATAAAACTCACAGGTAAATGCACTTTGCTGCAGTTTATGGCTTCGTGTTCTTGTTTATGGCCTTCATTTATTTTACTAAGTGCAGCATATAAAACCTTCAACCTGCTGCGCAAATGTCAAGTTCAAGGAGTCGTTTGTGCATTTGGCCACAAGAGGGAATTGTTGTCTCTAAAATGTTGGCCTCAAAGAATTTACACACAGATGCAAAACTCAATTTATAAAAGTAAAATCTACAGATATACATATTTAACTGTTTGAATAAATAAAAGTTGCAAGGAGACACAGTTTATTGGTCCGTTACAGGGTCTGAAAGGAAGAAGGAGGAGGAGGAAGAGAAATGGTTTCAGAGCTACTTCCTGAGCAGGGAGTGGTTAATTTCTTGGGAATTACCGTATCGTTAAAATAGTAGCTGCTGGTATGGAAGTAAAACAAGCATCAGTCATGGTAAATTACACATGCAGAGAGAGACCTAGACATGGGTCAGACATGGTGGTCTGATGTGATCTATTCACATCAGACCACTATCAGTGAACCATGTCGTTGTGCCTGAGAAACGGTGAGAAATGCTTAATGGTGCTGATGAGGCAGGAGGCTGAGGGCAGATCCCATTATCAGATCAGCTGAGGGGATAATCTGGGAGAACATGTCCATGACACAGAGAGTTGGCTGGAATATGTAGAACCACAGTGGCCTTAATCCTGACTGAACAACTGGAATCTGTGCAAAGTTTGGGCAAAGATTTCAGGGAGAAAGGAAGAGAGTGAAGCTAAAAGTATGGGAACTGGACCAGTGTGGAGACTGTGAGGGTGAATCATAGTGGTTATTATGCCTTTTTTTATTATTATTTAAATGCTGTGATATTCAGTGTGTGCTTATATAAATGGATGAAAAACATTACAGTAGAGAAAAACTTTTGAAAAAGTGAAGAAGAACAAAAAGCATTGAGACCTGAAGAAAGTGGATGATCTGTGACTGAAAGTAATCCTGATCAGCTCTGACATAATGACGTGCAGGAAGGTGCAATCACTCACTCACTCACTCACTCAAATTCATGTTAACCAGGGCAAGGCAGATGCTCCATGCACAATTATTTACAGTCGTTTTGTGGATGTTTATGGCACAAAATACTTTAATTTCAGAATAATAGTCTGAGGGATTATAAAAGGGCATCATGCCACTGTTATGTTGGGTCATATATTCATTTCCAATGCTGTTTATGAAATAATTTTATAATTTCCTGTATTGATTAGATAGATTTTGTATTTCTGAATTGATATAGTTTCCATATTAAAAGGTTTTTTAAAGTTGAAGTTGGTAATGTAGCCGACACTGTGTAACTATTGAGGATGGGATTGAAGATCGTGGGGATTATATTGTAGATGATGGAGACTTCACTGTGCATATGAGACAAAAAAAAAACAAGAAGAAATGGAAAACAAATTTAACACATTAAATACAAAAGTAATTTAGATGCAAACATGTGAAGTTACTGATTATATTGAATGAAAGAAGAGGTCTACATGCAGAGGCCGCCAGAAAACAGCAGCAATCCCCGATAAAGAGACATTTCTCTGCAGTTAATCTGCAATGGCTCACAGTCCTGGATTGTGTCCTGACCTTCAGGTGGTGCTACTTAATCCCGTTAGCCACATGCAGGCAGGGTGCAAATCCCAGCACTTGCAACTTGCTCTGGATCTCCACACCACTGGTATGCAGAGCCACCTGTAGAAGCACAGGTAAGGACAAGAAACACAACATACAAACTATACACTTCTCATATGCAGGGAGTGTGTGGTGTTTGGAAGCAATTGTGGTATAATAACTATATTTTTGTAGGTTTTTTCTGCTCTAGATGGTGTGTAGTGTCTGATTCAAAGAAAACTTCCTTCCAGCAGAAACAAATTTCTCCTTGTGATTTTAAGATCTTATTATGTGTGAAAATGACGCAGACAGTGACGTGTGTCAGCGAGGACAGAGCTGCAGTGATGGATCTTTGAGATTAGACCCCTGTGATCTCTGCTGACTGCATGGGGCAGTGTGTGTGTGTGTGTGTGTGTCAGGAGTTCAGTCAGAGTGTGATCACGTCAACAGATCGAACTACTTTCTGAAGAAGCTTTATTTCGGATTTTCCATCAAAAGATTATCAATAGATAGATCGATTGATATCTCAGGTAACTTTCCCCACTGATGAAATAATCATTTCAGAATAATCTACAAACGGTGCAAACGCAACACCTTTGAGTTTGAGTCTTTGATTTTGGTGTTTAAATGTTGTCTGCTGTCCTGACTGAACCTGTGCGTCCTCTGCTTAGGACGTGCTGCAGGTTCAGAGGCTCTTTATCTTGTCACTGAAGTGGATTAAAGTGGAAGTTCTAACTTCTAACAGCAGATACTTTAATTTGCACATTTGAGATTAAGTTCCTGTTGGTTCAGCGTGCTGCTGCCGAGCCAGAATCTCTTCTTCTGTGATATTTGTGGTGGATGTCTGTCTGTGTTTCTGTCCACTGTGGAACCATGTGTCTGGATTGAGGTTGAAACTCTGCTCCTCTTTTTGTCTTTTACAATTTTCGCTTTTGACTCCTGTGCAGGTTTACGTGACACGTTTCTAATTTCCCTTAATGAAAACGTCCATGTTATTCATGACAAACTAAACCCAACCAGACAAGTGATTTTAAAGTGATTATACACTTATACAAACATAATATATGAGTACACACTCTGTTTGTCTGCCTGTATGAATAACTGACTGAAGATGAAGAAGCTTCTTTAATGAGGAGGAAAGAACGAAGAGCAATTATCATCAGCAGTATCAAAAGTGTCTGACGTGTGTGTGTGTGTGTGTGTGTGTGTGTGTGTGTAAACAGGATGTTTAACTGGGTGGTGAAAGTGGTCCCTCAACCACCTGAAGCTCCTGAGACAGATGCTGCTGCCAAGACTCCCTCTGCTGCTGCAGTATGTAGAACACACACACATACACACATACACATTATCATCATCATCATCATCATTGTAATACTTCTCACTCTTTTCTCTCCCTCTCTCTGTCTGTCTGAACTCACAGATTCCATCAAAAACCAAACAGGGTGAGGACCTTTGTTTTACTGTATTGTTTGTTCTGCACACACACACACACACATGCTTGTGTCTGCAGTACAGTATCCTTAAAGTATGTGTGTTTTTACTTGTCCTACAGTTCAGAGTCCTCCACAGAAAAACACTGGGGAGGTTTCAGAGGACAGGTAACAGCTTCTTTGAAAGTATTCTGGTCTGTGTGCGTGTGTCTGTATATATGTGTGTGTCTGTATGTGTGTGTGTGTGTCTGACCATCTTCTCTCGACCTCACCTCTGCAGTCAGGTCCAGTCTGGAGTGTTAGGCTGGCTGTCTAATGGTTTCGTCAGCGCTCTGCCGCAGCCCACCGGCTCCCCTCGACTCAGCAGAGCATCTGAAGACAGAGTGAGTGAGTCCAACAAGTCTGAGTGGACACGGTTGTCCTCTAGTGACATGGTCAAGTCCTTTTAAAGCAACTGTAAATTCAACGGATTTGAGACACTTTGGTTTTCGGATAGATAGATATGGATAGATAATGACAATGACTGTATCTCAGCTATTCCTACACCCTGATAAACACACAAGACTCAAGTATTTATATAAGATATAAGAAGTTTCTCCACTTTTATTATTATTGTTATTGTTATTATTATTATTATTGTTGTTGTTATTAATAATATAATAATAATAATAATAATAATAATAATATTTTTTTTAAATAATAATTTATGGTATGTTATGGCCTGATTACAAAAGTGAAATCCACAAAATGATTAACTGCAGTACCAACACGGCCCACGGAGGGGGTGTTGCCCACACATTGGGAATAACTGTGTATTCTAACAAACAAACAGCAGGAGTCCTTATGCTGTAATATGACATAATATTTACAGTATTCTAGTTTTTGCACATGGTGAAGGATGAGAGTTTCTGTGAGAGGTCACGTGAACATCAGAGGTGGAAAAACATGCTTTAAACCTTACCTGCGAACACGTGGATCCTGCACATCTGTCTCTGTTACACATCTGTCACTCACATGCTGCTGGAACAAAGTGTTTCACCTCAGGGTTAGGTGTGTTTAACCCCAGCGGCTGTTTGTACATAGATGATATAATATTTAAACATATTCAAACAGACACAGTTACTTACACGCATACAAATATTCAGGCTAAGGTCGTGAGTACACATTAAATAAGCTTAAAGATCATCTGCTCACACAACCACATGAAACTTCCCTGCAGCAAAACTGATGTACCAAGACAATGTTTGGTTACAGAATTAAAACCAATGTATTAACTCTGAGTATTGGTAAGTGTGTTCAGTAGCTTAGGCACACTGGGGAATAAGGATCCAAATTCATTTCTATAGCACATCTAAAAAAGTGCTAAAACACATTAATATGTAAAACAGAAACAATATAAAACAATGTTAACCTTAAAAAAGCAATATAAAAACAATACAAACGTAAAAAAAAAAACCAATGAAACACACAAAACAAGAGGAAGAAAAATATAAAAACAACAACTCTTACACACGGTCAGGGAATGCCAAAGTGAAGAAGTGGGTTTTTAGTTGTTAGACAGTGTGGCAGCTCCTTCCACAATTTGGGAACTACAACAGTTTTTTAACCTTGATCTAGATAAGAAGTCATTTTTCTGAAGAACACAATGACCATCTAGTTTTAGGCCAAGCCATAATATAAATAAAGTATATAATTAGTCATTTTTGATCATGCAGCTGATAAATTCATTTTAACGTTTTGTCCTCATTTATCTTTTTTCCATGTGCATCTGTCAGTGTGAAGAGGATGGAGAAAGGTATAGTATTTTCAGAAGAGTGGAGAATATTTAAAGAATAAAAGGTTGTTGTTGTTGTTTTTTTAAATACTTTGTTTTTTTTCCATTTCTCAGGTCTGGAGTGATCCACTGGGTCACTCAGGGTCTGACCAAGGTTCTGCCTCAGCCTGATGACAAGTACAGAGAGACGGACACCAACGAGGAGCACACTGAGGTCAGACACTTATCAGCCATCATCAGGTTAACTGTGATGAACTGTCAGGTTTTCACGTACTGACAGCCATCATCAATGAAGTTGTCTGAAATAAAAATAATACATGATGTCAGTTCTCACACAAAGACCCCTGGAAGAAGAAAGACCACTTTAGCATTTTGGGGCGGAGTTTTGGGGATGGGCTGACAGAAAGAGGGTGGGATGTATTGGTTGCACTGTTTTACACACATTGGTTTTATTGTTTTTTTTTAGGGAAAAATTAACATTTCCTGCTCTGTTTTTTATAAATAATCCTGTTCAAACGTCACAAAGACATCTATGTCCACACGAAAACACAAAAACCCGCTGTTAAGTGTTGTCAAATGCAACAGGTGGCGATATACTGTGACTGTAACTAAGGCCTGTACATACTCCGCAAAAACTGAACTGTGTTCTTTTTCTCGTGGTGGCAAGAACAAGAACAAAGTTAGTTCTGGTCAAGACATTTCATACTTTCACGAGAAACTCAAGTGCAGAACTCCTGTCCTCGTAGGGAATGACAAGATTGCTGCGTTTACCACGGCCACTTCACATTTCTGGCCAATTACACAATAGTTGTCGTACACCACACAGATGATGTGTCCAGAACAAGCTGCAAAAACTCCAAATCCATGGCTGCAATAAAAAATAATGACGTCATTCTTTTCTCACAGTTCTGGGAGAGGGAAAACACATTTCTCTGTTCTTGCAGAGTTGGTACAGTGTGTATGTGGACAACTGCTTTGTCCAGAGCAGAAATCATTCATTTTTAAGTGTAGTTTGGTATTGCTGGCTTTTCCACATCTCCTGACCCTGGCTTTAATATTGTCCCACGGGTTTATAATCTAATCCTGTTTTTTCAGGTTAATCTCATGAAGGCATCTACTCTACGGGGGTTAAGTCAGTTTGCATGCCTCCGTTAACTTCACTTGGATTTTCATTCATGTTACCTGACAGCGATCCATAATAGTTCCATCACGTTTACAAATGTTCTCCTCAACATCTCACCTTCATCATTCCCATTTTAAACTAATTTATCATGAATAATAATAAAGTAAACACACTCTGTTCTCTGTTTCTCCTCAGGTCTATGATTTAGCAACGATGCCAGGTCTGTTTCTTCTTCAAATTTCCTAGTTTTTCTGAGAACTGGTCATTCTTACCCTAACTGAGCTGTGTGATTGTCCAGATCATGACCCCCTCCCTCACATCCCAGTGGTGGAGATATTGTCAGATGATGAGGAAGAACCGAGTCAGTCCTCTCAGTTCCCGCCCAAGTGAGTATTAATCACCCGTTTATATACAGATATTAAAGCTGGAGCAATCATATGACCAAAGTCTCCAAAGTCGCAGTAGCATCATGACTGGATGCCCTCAGTGTTGCTGTTGGTCTTTGCAGGTATTTAAAATAATGTGTTTTCTCTTTCTCTGCTGCAGCGTGGTGAAATGGGTGAAAGACATTGTCCCTCAGCCAGTTTTACGATCCAGCGGTGCAATCACAGAACCGTCGATCAAGTCGTCCCACTCCTCTCGCTCCTCTCTGGACAAAAGTAAACACCCTTTTTTTGTAATCTGATTACTATGATTCATCATCTTTATCTTATTGAGGATCCTTGGTCTACTACAGAGAAGATGATTATGAGGATCTTTTTTTATTTAAACATTAAACATATACGGTACATAAAATACAAAGAACAAAAAGTGTAAACCAGTATCGACAAAAAGACCAAACAATAACTTAAACCAATTTCTCGATATTCAAACTGAGTTGAAACTCCTTTAATATGTATTTTATTAGATTATCAATATCACTAAATATACATAATAAAATAAGATGTTTTTGGACTTTGTTGGTTTGATGTATGTTGTGTTCTTCTCTCTCTCTCTTCTCTGCAGTTCTGTCTCCTCCGCCTGAATCTCTGAGTGGAATCTCACTTGACACCGACAGCAAAGTCTCTGGGTACGTTTTCGTCCCTCTCTATTGTTCTTAACATGAGGAAATCCTTTTCTAATTTCACAGGATACATCTGTTTACCTCCACAGAGGAGGTTATGACTTCAGCCACGTTTGTCTGTGAGCAGCATCTTTTTTAAAAAGTAAAGGACGTATTATTTATAACTATAAAGTTGGTGAAAATTAAAAAAAAATCTTTTTCAGCAGATTTCCTATAGGTTGTGCTGGAAAAAAGGATATAAGACGCTCTATATTGCACTTTCTTATAGCCTCTGTATATACGTTTTAACATAGTAATGGGGGGATAGCAGCCTAAATGGTTTTTAGGTTAAAATTTTTATTTAGTTTTTAACGTAACTGAGGGTCACATGGTGGCGTAGTGGTTAGCGCTGTTGCCTTGCAGCAAAAATACCTGTGTTCACGACCTGAGGGTTTTCCTCCAGGTTTTCTGGTTTCATCCCACAGAGAATGTGAATGAGCGGTGGTTCGTCTCAGCGATGGACTGGCGACCTTTCACCCTGTGTCAGCTGCGATTGGCTGTAAACAATGGCTGGGTGCTAGTTAGTGTTAACTAGAGTGTGTGTGGTTAGAGTGACTGACGAGTTTGTCTGTCCATAGTGTGGTCAGCTGGTTCGTGTCAGGACTGGGCCTGAAGTTGCCTCAGCCTGTGAGTCAACCCAAAGATGATATCGAGGTAAGTTTTTGGAGAAATTCCCTCATCTCTTCTTCTATGCTACTATTAACTTAACTAACACAACTGTTTCTTTTCCTTTCTGCCTCCCAGGGTGCAGTGGAGGTTCTACAGAAAGGTGAGTTCTTTATCTTAATTCACTTTTAGAAAACATTTTCCCAGCAAAGAATACACAATTATAGCAGATAAATTCCTTAATTCACTGGTGAATTACACCACATTCTGACCAGTTTTCCACGTAAACTTACCAGATGTGTTCTCTGCTCAAGCAGTGTGAGGTTTTTTTCCTCTCATATAGTTTTTGAAGAGGTGTTTTGGTCTGGGGTGGTCGGAGCCTAACTCAGTCCCTCTTCTCCTTCTGTTTCAGGGGGGAAGGCGCTGCGAGCCCCTTAAACAGCAGGAGGAGAAGACTGGGGGATGCTCCGATTCCACCACACACACTGTAGACATAACGATGTGAACGATGTGCAGCTCACTATAAAACAAATCTAGGCAGCTGTTAAAGAATATAACACTATATTCAACTCACCTTATTGTACTCAGGTACAGTCTGAATGACTAGGAATGTAAAAAAAAGAAAGAATATGTACTGTATATTCTGTAGGTCATTTGTCTCCCGTCTGTGATTTTTGAATTTGCACATTTTCTTACATTAATAAAATATTTATTTTAAATGACTGCACTTATAGAATTTAAAAAAAAGGTTGCATCTTTCTGCCACTCTTTAAAGGTCCAGTGTGTAAGAATTAGTGGCATCTAATGGTGAGACTGCAGATTGCAGCAAATGGGGGAAACCCTCCACTCACCACTCCCTTTCCCATGCGTGTCAGGGAACTACGGTGGCCTTTGCATACCAAAAAAAAAAAACTTTGTTTGCATGAGAAGCTTAACGGCAGCTTCTTTTTTATTATTTTAAAACCATTTTACAATTATCCAAACATACCTATTTGTATAACTCTTCCTTAATGTTACACACTGGATCTTTAACCTATGGAAATATAAGAAAAAAACACATCTGCTGTACTGTAAACAGTTTATCATACATTTAGACATAAATTGCATTATATGGTTGTTTCCTGTCAGAAATAATGGAGATAATTATTAAATGGCAGCTATATAAATATTGTGTTACAATGGTTAATGGTATATTTTTATTTGATATTCACCAATGAAGAAAGTGTGTTTTTTTAATCTTTTAGTCTAATTTCTTCCGATCTATATTTTATTAAGAGTTTTGGGATTACTACATGCCAGATAAGGCCTACTGTGAACTGCAGGAATAATAATAAAGATTCAGTGTGAAATGATTCATTCATGTGGTGGATTTTCATGATAGTGAGGATACAGTGTGGGCCAGTTATCACATGGTAAAAGATTTTGGCTCCTTGCTGCAGCCGTTAAATTCTCAAGTGAATAAAAAGGTCACTCAAGGGACAAAAAGTGTATATATACTGTCAAATGGCTGAACAACAGTGGGTTTTTTTTCCACTGCTGAATCTGTTTTGTGGCCACATCCTCTTGTTTTCAGTCAAACTGTTTGCACCTCTTGCTTGACTGGTACAAAACTGTCTTTCTTGACATAAAACTAATCACTTCCTGTGTGCAGTGTGGGAATATCGTTGGGTGACAAGTGATCACTTTTCTGAGTCACATGGAGCTGATAATTATCATTGTGTGAACTCATATGACAATAGTTTGTTCATAAAACTTACAACTGGCTTTAAAATGCCGAATATATACAGTATATGTACATTAGAATTAGTCATGTTTGCACACACCATTTAGTGACAGTGAATGTGACCTATCTATCCTTATTACACAAGAGCACAAGAGCAGTGGGCAGCCCAGGGAGAAATGGGGGATTGGATGCATTGCAACCTTCTGTTTACGAGCCCAATTCCTTTCCTCTTAGCTACAGGCCGCCCATATAAATGTGTATATATGTAAATAAGGAACTAACATCTGACATCCTGCCTTACAAACACCCTCATGCAGAGAAGGAAGAGAAAGCTTGAGGTGTGAGGCTTATGTAACAATCATAGCACAATCATATCTATTATGAGTATCTCACTCTTGCCTGAGAATGTATATAGGTATGGTAGCTTTCCATCCACACACCCCTCCCTAACAACATGTCCGCTGTCAACCTCACTTTACTTCTTGACCTTCTCACAGCCTCATTCAAAAACAAGCCTGACATAATGCTGGAGGACGTGGAGTCAGACCACGAGGGTCAGCAGGAACCCGATTACAAACCTCCTGTGCCGACCACAGCAGTGACTCCAGCATCACCAGAGACACACCATCAGCAGGGGGCGACACACCAGATGCAGTCCTCTTCGTTGGCATCCATGGTGGTGTCCCACGAGTGTGGTGACTCCAGTCCGGTACCAGAACAACCAGAGAGTGCAACCAGAATAACTCAGGAAGATGCTGAGACTCAGACGGGCCGGTGGACGCCGTTCATGGAGAGCATCAAGAGGGAGGCCGAAGATGTAGCTCTGGCTACCATGGAAGAACGGTAAGAGAGGTGGACAACAAGAATTAAATCATTAAATAACAGGTTATTTTATTAACACATTGCAGTAACAATGTGCTAATTGTAATATTATGATAAAATCGTATTTCTATAGTTGTCACCACATAATAGCTTGGTAATAACAGTGTGTGTGGGACATTAGGATGAATTTCAACTTAATACTTAACACGGTATCACCATCATTTTACTTCCCTATTGAAAAATGATTACCCTTTAGTAACTTGTTTTGCAAACAGTGACTTCACAGCAGCATGTACAGTATCATATCAGTGTGTCCTGTGTGTCTTTAGTCTGCTGGTGGAGCGCATGGAAATGGCACGAGTAGCTGAAGAAGTGGCCAGACAGACAGCGGAAATGACCATCAGACAGTTGGCCTGTGAAGGACAGTCTATCAAACTCTCACTGGGCAGTGAAGAGCTGCTGGAGGAACCTGAAACCGAGTAAGAACCAGAACCTAACGTCCTCTATCATCCTCTGTAGAGTTAGTTAGTTTCTACCCTTTGATCTGGAAATAGTTGAAGAAGCCGGAACACAGAAGAAGACAACAATGCAGTGAGGAAAAACATGGTGAAATCCAGGCTGGCACATTTTTGGACTGACCATGTTTATGGTTTAATTAAGTCTTAAAGAGTGTTCGAGTTCTCTAACGGGCGCTCAGGGACCGTCTACAAAGTGCAACACTGAGACAAGAAAATACCAAATAACTTAATTTATATGCAGTGTCAATATCAGTGGTCAATTTATGATTACCCTACAGGGAAAATATGCTTTTGTATAAATTGGATTAATTTTAATCAGCTATTATATTCAATAACCTTGTCATGCCCATGTAATCCCTTTGGTCAAACTAAAACATTTAGTCCCCCACCCAACCCACATGTCCCCTTTACTTGGAGCCCCCAAAGTTCATTTGAACGTCCCTGTTCCTGAGACCGCGTTTTGCCTCGTGGCTTAAGTTTAGAAACAGGAAAATGTCATGGTTTGTTTCTATAAAGAATTTCTCCATGTCACGTGGCCTCACTGCGTCCCGTGGTTTGGTTTAAACCCCGTGGGTTCGACTTCTCCATAAGTGTTGTTCTCTCTGTCTCTCTGCCGCCGCACACGCTGATTCAGCATCACAGCCTTTAGCATCACACCGCCTCTCCATAGCAACCGTGGCTTCCCATGGCAACACCCGCTCCCTCCCCCTTGCCTCTCTAAACGGTTCCCCCGGCAACGAGCTCGGAGACGCAGGGAAAACGATGGACGGAGACTAAACGCGCTGTGTTTGCTTCTAGTTTTCTTTTTATAAAAAACAAAATGTCTAAACTCTCCTGACTTCGTTCAGACGACCCCACGGTCGCGTCGCGTCGCGTCACGTGATGCCCGTGCACATCAGTGGGGACTCTTGATGATTAACGCAGGCAAGTGTTGACAGAGAGAGTGAGTATGTGTGGTTTTATGAGGCCATGTTTAGATAAGTGGCTTATATATATATGGTTAATAATATTTGTTAGAGTTGACTCTTGCTGTTGTAAACGGGTTAGTTATAGTGTAGTATAAGCTTGAGGAGGTTCAACCTGTCAGTGTGTTAACAACAACAATGACAACCGAGAGAGAGAGAACGAGAGAGAGAGAGAGAACACAAACAGAAAACTGGGTTAGTTCAAAGGCTACTTTTCCATATAAAGTTAAATGTCTGTGACTGAATGTAATCTTCTACTTTCACTGTTTAAATCATACTAGGGCATGTCAAGTATAATCATTCTAAGTTCAATTTTATTTATATTGAAATTATTGCCAGGACTTCATAGACATGTACATTTCACAATCAACTATGGCATCATCATCAATTCACAGGTTTTCAACTCTCATAATTTACATTATACTACTGTATTGTTGCATTTTATTGTGAAATGACAGTAGATAGATGGATGGATGGATGGATGGATGTTGATCTCAGACTGGGAACTTATTCTGATACAGCAACTTTAGACATCAGACATAGAACATAATAATATACTGTGCATTAAGAAGTAGACAAGAATAGAATAGAATATAACATATATACAAAATTACAACTATATATAAACATATGACGGCATAAACTCTGAAATAAAAACTGACCAGGAATTCAAAAGGGTTAAAATGCAGAAACTTGTGACTTCTATGTTTCAGACATTGATGAATTATTATATAATAGTGTGATGGTTCGAGGCAGGAAAGTTTTCTTTTTAGCGTTCTCTCCGAGGAAATCCTCTGAAGGGATACTTTTGTAAAGTATGATTGAAACTGTGGAATACTGTATCCTAGAGGAAAATAAGTATTGTGACATTACAGTTGAATAAAGTATTTAGGAAGGAAAATACTGACAACACGGTATTCATAAACATCATAGCATTGTAGACAAGAGGCCAATAATCTTTTGTAAATGAACAGTCAAATATTTAACATTAAATTAAATATTGCATTTAAATAAATACTTATGTAAATATGCCAAAATTACCTTTAAAGGCTTCCTTTATTGTCGTGTTGTTATCCGGAAAAGCAATATAAGAATAAAGAAAATGACTTCACTTAAGTTGCAACTAGTAACTTTGGTAAAATGTTCTCTTCTCTCCTCTCCTCTCCTCTCCTCTCCTCTCCTCTCCTCTCCTCTCCTCTCCTCTCCTCTCCTCTCCTCTCCTCTCCTCTCCTCTCCTCTCCTCTCCTCCTGCAGACTAGAAGAGAGTCTTACAGAGGAGGAACAGAAGGAGGAGACAGAGGAACTAACCGTCACATTTCCAGGTAGAGTCATAAAACATAAGCTCCACTGCTCACTGATGTTTCTTCTATTTGTTTTCAATCTCCACTCAAAGATTGTTGTAGCTAGTGTGCAAATCTAGTATCGTGTGTCATAGTTTGAGTTTTTAAAACCATTACATCTTATCCACCATTTCTACACCTGCATTGTCAACGTCAAACTGTGGAGTAAATGTCGTGATATCTGCATTAAAAATCTAGAATCAAAGGCGGAAGCTACACCGCAGCAGACTTCTCCCTCTCTGCCTCCAAGTCCTGAACCTGAACCGGAAGAAGAACCAGAACCAGAACCTGAACCTGAACCTGAACCTGCTGTTGAAGAAGAGACTGGGGACAACCATTGTGAGCCTGAAGCTGTGACCCAGCAGCCACAGAGAGCAGAGGGAGACAGTCCTGACACCAACACTGACCAAGCAGCTCAAAAAGTAATAAAATACAGAAAACAATTATAATTTCATTTTTTACCAATTTGTATCTCAACTCTTAACGGCTATTCATTCATGTGTTTTTTTAAAGCAGGAGGAAGCTACTGGGGATGACTGTGGTGGTGTGTATTATTCTATTTTATTGTTTCTAATCACAGATTAAGGCTTCAATTATTAATTAGAACTTCAATTTACAATTATTTTTATAATTGATTAACTTGACAGTTATTTTCTTGATTAAGTGATTGGTGGTTTGTTCCCTAAACTGTCAGAAAATGTTGAAAAATGTTGATCAGTGTTCGCCCAAATCTGGAAATGAGGATGTTCTCAAATGTCCTGTTGTGTCCAAAAACCAAATAATTCAGTTTTTATGATTTATTTGTTATACGGCGCAGAGTAAACAGAAAATATTCACATTTAAGAAGCTGAAAAATCAATGAACTTCAACCCAAATTATCAAAGTTGGCGATTAATATAGTATTTAATTGATAAATTGATGAGTTAAGAATGACTGTGGTGGTCAGACGTGTTGTGCTATTGCCGTTTGGTTGTGTTTAGGTGAAGTCACGTGCTGATGAAAACTGTCACATGACTGTCAGCGATGACCCGCTCTGCTGTCGTGCGTGTATGCCGCTGCCTGACCGTGTATGTGCCTGTCCCTCCCCTCCTGTCTCCTCTGTAGCTCCAGTCAGCTGTGATGCATTTAAGAGCTGCCTGATGCGCACCCCTCACACCTCAGAGTGCTTCGGCAATATCAACGCCTTCTTCAAAGAGAACGGCATCTCTTCGCTGAAAATACCCTCCATGCCTAAGCTGCCCACCCAGATCTCTGACGTGACCAAGTACTGTCCCACCCTTCCCCCTGAGTTACGCCAAGAGTTCTCCCAGATCAGACTAACGCAGGTCCCCAGGAACATAGCCCGGTCTGTGTCTGGGCTTTTCCCCAGTGGCTCAGAGGGTTGGGTCGACCCCACGCTCTCCAGCCTCTCCCAGAGCTTTTCAAACATCCCTCAGAAGCTCTCCCAGGTTCCAACACGAACGCAGCAGTACCTGAGCAACATTCAGAACCGCCTGAACAGCCTTATGCCTCAAGATGCCTAAGAAACAACAACAACAACAACAACAGCAGCAAAAACAGAAGCAGGACAATAATCAGCAAGATGTAGAACTCAACCGACTCGTCCGACACTCCCCTCTTTCTCCTCCCGTCCATCCTCATCTCAGGTCCCGCTCCCCGTCTCCGTCCTCCCCCAGTGGCAGCACCCTCGAGTTGCCCAATGTGCCGTCCTATCCGCGCCTGCCACCGATTGTCAGCCCCCCGTCCAAGCAGCTCCACTCCCCGTCCCACCAGCTGTCGGGTCTCTCTAACCCGGCGTTCTTCATCGAAGACGATCCAGACATTTCTCCACTGAGACCCACAGGTGAATGTGGACGCAGAGGACAGTCAACTGTCCTCATGTGACTGTTTGTTGATATGTGTTTAAGCTCATGAACTCAGCCTCGATGCAGAAATCTGATCACTGATCAGAATCAGAGCAGTCTGATGTTAAAGCTGTAGTGTGTAACTTTTAAATATAAACACAGCACACAGGAAGAGGTTTGTTTTACATCACGACAGATGGAGGCAGCAGAAACATTAGTGAAGTCAGACGTAAGGTAGAAGTCTGAGTGGAAACCCAGTCATGTAGCACTTTGACAGTAGCCGTATACACACAGACACTCCCTCAGTCAGGTCTGATAGTTTTGCTTGACAGCATCTGTTTTCAAGGACACAGTGTACAAATAATGTTACACTATTTTTCTGATAGTGAAGCCCAAACACGGGCTTTCACAGGCAACAATTAACTGAAAACTGATGTGCTAACAGCTTTAAATCAACAGATAATTGATCCTTTAATGTAAGAAAGAAATTAATTTACAAAAAGAGGCAGCAAAAACTTGTGTTTTTGTCTTTCGTTATATTGTCATGTATCAGATAACACTGTATTCGATCTCACTGGATAAACCAACATTAGTTAGTTTGTTCATCTGAACTTCTAAGTAAAGAAACACCTTTGTTTTTACAGAGGGAATAAACAAACTGTGTCAGTTGAGCGTCTTTGTACAAGCAGCAAACTGCCACTTTTTAATTTAAGGAAAAATAATTTCATGGTGTGAGGCATGAGCCAAATTACCCTGAGTGGAGTAAATTACGTGGTTAAATCTGCTTTTCCTGCTCTGCTGCTGCTCGTTAGTGTAACCTGCTTTGCTGAGTGCAGTGCTGCACACACACTTGTTTTGGGTTTTTTTCTTCTCACTAATAATATGTGTTTCATACCATGATTTGTGCCTGTCAACCACACTGTAGAGAGCTCCAGCATCAGCCTCCGTCCAGCTGTTAACGTAGAGGACGTTGACTCCGACAATGAGAGAAAAGGAGAAGGAGCGGGAGGAGGAGGAGGAAGAGAGGAGGAGCAGAATAGCCTCCCACAGATTCTCACCCCACAGGATCCCAAACTTACAACCCTCACTGTTCCCGTCACTCCGTCTGGAGGTCGTCAGAGGTGAGAAATGAGTATTCCTGATCATTTAGCTGGTATATACATTAAAATGATTCCTAAGATGTCGTCATCAAACCCCCACGCCAAAGAAATAGTTAAACCATGAACATTATGCACAAAAAGACTATAAATAAAAAGGAAATACAAATATAAGGAGCTTGAAGCAATAACATAAACATAACATTTCAACATAAATGCACATATTTTTCTGCAGTGTAAGCAATTTACATTCCTTATCATGTAAGATACAAGTGAAAAATTATGATTCTGACTAATATATGAAATTGAAAATATTCAAACACGTCATCTGAGGGTGAACTAAAATGTCTCTCGTCCTTTTGTCTTTTTGTGTCTCCTCTGTGCTTTACATCTGCAGTAAAGGAGACAAAGAGTAAGAAAACTGCATGGATTGTCTGAGGCGTAGGCTTTTTTATTTTATGTTTTTAATTGTTTGACGTCATACGTGCAGTTAATAACAAATAAGTAATGTACCAGCTTTTCCGTCTGCAAGTGAAGCATTTTAATCCAAAAAAATGTAATCAAATCATCTGAGGCCGATAACATGTTTTATGTGCTCATTAACAAAAACAAAGAAATCTGTAACACTTTACATTACAATGCTGTAACTATGTAGTAAATAATAATTAAGTAATAGCTTGGTAATAACAATGGAAACATTGTTTGAGAAATGTTATAATGTGTTAATTATCATTAAAGGTAATAACATTACCATTCTGTTACCTAGATGGTGTTGCAATATTATCTCCTTATTACCACACTATTAAGTTATTATTAAGTTAGATTATATTATGAAATCATCGCCACACTACATTACATTACCATGTACTGAAATGTAAAGTGTTACAGTGCTGGACTGAAGAGCTTCACTGTTTGTGTGCACGTGTTATGAAACGCCCCCTACTGTTCATCTTGTTGCTTTATAGTCACCACTGTTTGTAAGTCAGTGTCCTGCACAGTCTGTACACTTAATATGATGTTAAACATTAGATATATATAAGATTTACTTTTTTCTCAAAGTCAGTTGAACTGATTTTTTGCAACAAAATGTACAAATATACCAGTGTATATTGATTATGCAGAACACAAGACAGTGTTGTTGTGTGAATCATGTGGGTGTGTTTTTGGGTGTTGTCCTCTGTTGTGTTGTGGTTTTGTGGAGTGTGTTGATCTTGTTCACTTTTGCACAGCATCTTCACACCATTGTGCTTTTGGTTACTGCATGTTTGTTTGACATAATGTAGCAAGAACTCAATAAATCATCAATTCATCTGAACTTCTAAGTAAAGAAACACCTTTGTTTTTACAGATAAGAGGGAATAAACAAACTGTGTCAGTTGAGCGTCTTTGTACAAGCAACAAACTGCCACTTTTTAATTTAAGGAAAAATTATTTCATGAAATTACCCTGAGTGAAACACATGCATTACACTCATTACTGCCATCCTCCTACTGACTGTTGTTCACAATGTATCTGTTTCCTGGATTCATTTCATGTTTTTCCACCAGACAAACACACATTCCCTTACCCTAACCTTAACCACCACAACTAAGTGCCTAAATGTAACCCTAACCCTTACCCTGAACCTAAAACCAGGTCTTCAGACCTGACTTCAGAGGACATTATAGTAACAAAAATGTATTTCCTACTGACCTAACTCTAACCTCATCCTAACCACACAACATGTCTTCACTTTAAAATGTAATCATTTCTATTATGGAGACTTGCTTTTTGTCCCCACAAGGACGACAAGTCCCCATAATGTGAGTGTATAAACAGATTTAGGTCCCTACAACATGTGTAATACCTGGAAAATATACTCACACACACACTCACTCACCTCTAACCCTGCTCTGTCCATGCGCAACGATAGTGGAAGGAATCGTGGAAGTATCTGGAGTAAGATGTAAGATATACAACACTTATTAAATATCTACTGTCTATTCTCTCTATTGATTCCAAGCATCTGTAATCTTCTATACTGTCTCCTGCTTCTTTTTTCTTGACCTTTTCGTTCCATTCATCTTTTTATACTGCAGAACAATGGGGGAGATAGAATGTTGTTTTTTGCATTTAACACAGTTTTAAATTAAATAAGTGATAGAGGGGGGAAATAGCAAGAACAAAAACAAAACAAAGGCAGGACTGTGTCAGAGTTGATCCAATCTTGTCTCTACTGAATAGTTCAAAGCTTCATTCTCAAAGTGAAGATGATGATGATGAAGGGAGCACACCTGTCAGAGCCTGGCCCAGCCAGTCCAGCCTGCACAGCACGGATGATATGTGAGTACTGCACACATACATGTCTCTACTAACTAAATACCTGACTCTAATCCTGAACCTAAACCTAATTCCAATCCGAACCCCAAAACCAAGTGTTAACCCTTAGAATGTGAGGACCAAACAAAATATCCTCAGTCCTCACAAAGATACACATACAAGAACACACACGTGATTTTTCACCTGTCATCTAAGTCTCACACACACAGCTGTCCTTTTAGGGACTCTCATTGACTGCTATTCATTTGCACAGCCTAACAAAAGCATTATCCCTAACCTTAACCATAACCAGTTAATCCCTAATCCTAATCTGAACCTAACCACAAATCAAATACTAGCCCTAAACTCAACCAGCTCCTCAGAAATGAGGTTCTGCCTCATTAGGACCAGGTTTTGGTCTCCATGAGGACCACTGGTCCTGACAAAGGTCAGTGTTTGTGCCAGAAAAAAGAGGTAACAAATAAATGTACAAGAATGAAAATAATTGAAGACCTCATTTCATTTCTTCAAGTCTGAAAGAGCGCCCGGCGTCTTCGGCCAGTCAGACCAGCACAGTGGTGAACGAGCGTTTGCAGGAGCTGGTCAAGATGTTCAAACACAGAACAGAGAAGGCCAAAGAGAAACTCATCGAGACCGACAGCTCGGATGAAGACAGTGTCGTACCCTGTGAGTGAGATTCACAAAAACAATGTCACAGCAAAGGTTTCATTATTGAAATAAAGCAGTTTTGTTGATAACCATGTTCTAGTTTTAGAGACTGTAGCATGCAGTAGGTGTGCTGTGGTGAAAAACATTGGCTATGAAATCATTCATTCATTAATTTATACTCTGAATAGCCACTGAGAATCACATTCACCAATTCACTCTTACATTAATCTATCTACAGTATTTCATTAGTATGGGCAGATCAGTGTAACTTTTTTGGAGGAAAAAATCTATAGAATATTCTAATATTTCTATGATTGGGCCGTTTCTGTAAAGCCAAGTTGTAAGAATTAGCTTAAGAAGACATTTCTTTAAATCGTATCTGCAAATAATATTCTTCAGTTGGAAGACAAGAGGCCAGGTTTTTAGATCTTTGTGTCCTTCATATTTGGAGTAATGATTCAGTCAGAGAAAAGCTGTTTCGTTTCATCCTACTGTAATTGTCCACACGTGTTGCAATCTAAAACGGTAATAGTTAATCTGATCTGGACTTTCAGCTCCTCCTCAGCCTGCTCCTGGAGCGAAGCCACAGGATGAGGGAGATAAGGAGGATCAAGCAGGTCCATCAGGAGGTGAAGAAGAAGGAGAAGTGAAGAGTGAGGCAGAGATGGAGCAGGCTAGCAGCTGCTGTAAGGTGAAAGCTCCACGGTGGATGCGAGCCTGTATACGCTACCGTTTCCCTGCCAGCATCGACCCCTTTACCAGTGAGAACCCAGCTGAATTCTCCGCCTCCTGCCACCTCCTCGACATCAAACAGAAGTGCAGAAGAGTTGGCTTTACCCAAAACATCCAGAATCATAAATTGCTGCTCTCAAATCATCATCCAAGCACACTAAATTTTGACCTGAGAAACCTTTGAAAACTTGACTTATTGTTATTCTGTGTGAGGAGAATTCACTCACTTTTGTGCTTGGTTTGGGTAAAGATGGATCTTCTGTATCACTGTTAAACACAAACACCTCTCTAACCATTCACCCTTTTTCTTCTCCTTCTTTCACACTCATGTGGACTTCATCACTTTGTCCATTTCCTGCTGTTGCTATTCTTTTCTATACATTTAGAAAACGGAATTTGCTTAATCATACAGATTAGCTCCTGCTGAAACTCTAGTCTTCAGAGTGTATAGCAGTAGTGGCTGCTTGTGCAGTGACCATCGCTTCTGATGATTCCCGTCATCTAACGGCCGTCTCTCACTGTGCAGACCTGATGTATGTGCTGTGGATGTTCTTGGTGTGTCTCGCGTGGAATTGGAGTCTGTGGTTCATCCCGGTGCGCTGGGCCTTTCCCTATCACACGCCAGATAATATCTACTACTGGCTTCTGACCGACTATCTGTGCGACCTCATTTACATCCTGGACATCACCGTCTTCCAGCCACGTCTTCAGTTTGTCCGTGGAGGGGACATCGTGGTGAGTGCTGTGTCCCACCAGTGGACAGTTTGAGCAAATGAAGTGAAGATTATTATTTGTACTTGGGTTCAATGATCTGTAATCATGTTTGGGTTTTATTTAGTGTGACAAAAAAGACATGAGGAAGAATTACATGAAAACGAGACGCTTCAAAGTAAGTGTTGGAATATTTTTGCTTCATATATCACTTTAGTTTGATGAGTGTGACACACAGAATCTTCCTGTTTTTCAGTTCGATGTCGCCAGTCTTGTCCCTCTGGAGCTTTTCTACTTTAAAACCGGCATCAACCCTCTGCTGCGCTTACCTCGGCTGCTGAAGGTAAAGCTGTAGAAGTGAGCCTTTCAATCAAAATGTGTTATGGAATCAACATTCTTGCAACTGACACGTTAAAGCTGGAGTAAGCAGCATGTATTTCCTGTTATTGATCAATAAGATTTCATTTGAAGTGATCTAAAAGCAAACTAGACATTCCTTTCATTTAGATTACAGAGGAAGGAGTGTTCTTTTTGGCTGTTCTATTAGCGGTGTCGTATGTAAGAATTAGTGATATTGAATGGTGACACTGCAGAGTCAAAACAACGGAGCATTCACCCTTCCCTTGTCCAAGTGTGTTGGGGAACTAGCATTTATCAAAGCACTGATTCAAATTCATTGTTAAATTCCAAGGATTTATAAAGTGAATCCAGTTTGTAATATCAGTTTTCAGTTATTGCAAGAAAAACTTTTATGGCTTCAGCTTTAAGCTGAATCAGAATCACCGATTTCTCTCCCCAGATCAACTCCTTCTTCGAATTCAATGAGCGTCTCGAGGCCATCTTGACCAAAGCCTTCATCTACAGGTCAGCTGCAGCTTTACTCTTAATGCAGTGGCTTCTATCCGGTCCTGTTCTTCTTTGACATTACATGCTGGTAAAATAATGTCAACAACCACAGTGAAATAATATAATCCTCTAACCTTTTGTCAGAGTAATCCGGACCACCACCTATCTCCTGTATTGTCTCCACTGTAATGCCTGTCTGTACTACTGGGGCTCTGCCTTCACGGGACTGGGATCCACCAAGTGGGTGTACAACGGCGAGGGCAACAGGTTTGTGGGACAAACACACACTCAGACACACAAGCACAACACACTTTTTTGGCTTTGAAAATTAAGCATGCTGGTTTAAAGCTCCAGTCTACAACATTTAGCAGCGTTATTGGCAAAAATGAATACACTAGCCATACGTATTTTTGAATAAGTGTGTAATTACTCAGAAGCATATGACTTTGCTTATTTTTTACATGCCCTTTGTTTCTTTCTTAATTTTTAATATTTATCTGTTGCACTGAGGGTCTGAGTGTAACGCAGTTTCAATCCTCTGTATGTCCTGTACATAAGACAGAATTGAAAATAAAGCAAACCTTAATCTGAACTAACATTAACCTTACTACACTCTGCACACATACAGTAAACCTGATACAATGTTCTAATTTATTCTCTTTTTCTGTTCTATTTCTATCCAATTGTGTTGTATGTCTTTAACTACGGGAACATGTGCATTTCCCCAATGTGGGATTGATAAAGTCTAATCTAATCTAATCTAATCTAATCTAATCTAATCTAATCTAATTTAACAAATAATAAGAATAGAATAGCAGAGAAAGTGGAACTAGAAAAGAGCAGAGTTGCATAGTTGAAGGCTGCCTTAGTTCTGTGACATGCACTCACCACTGCACCACTGCAGACTCACCACTAGTTGTCACTAATTCTTACATACCGGACCGTCGAGGCTTTGGCTTTTTTAAAACCATTTTATCTCGCTCTTCCTCGTTTGTCTTTTTCTCTCCTTAGTTACATTCGCTGTTACTACTTTGCGGTGAAGTCCCTGATCACCATCGGAGGATTACCAGATCCCACCACCCTGTTTGAGATTGTCTTCCAGCTAATCAACTACTTTGTGGGAGTCTTTGCCTTCTCTATCATGATTGGACAGGTTGATATGTGAACATATGAGAAGCTGCAGTATTGTAATGTTCTGAAAGGACACAAATATTTTAAAATCTCCTTTTCTCTTCATTTTTTGCAAAATTTGCTCCTTTGCTTGCCAGATGCGTGACGTGGTTGGTGCAGCCACAGCGGGTCAGACCTACTACCGCACATGTATGGACAGCACTATTAAGTACATGTCCTCATATCGCATCCCCAAGGATGTCCAGAACCGTGTCAAAACCTGGTACAACTACACCTGGCAATCTCAAGGCATGCTTGGTAAGGAGAGCAAAACTGTTTGCACGTTCACCTCAGCTTTCAGTCGTACTGCACCTATAACTCTTTTATCTGATCAGATGAGCAGGAGCTGCTGACTCAGTTGCCTGATAAAATGCGCCTGGACATTGCCATAGATGTCAACTACTCCATTGTGAGCAAAGTCCCTCTATTCCAGGTAGGAACTAAGATAAGAAGATAAGGAACGATCATGAGAAGAAGGCCATATAGTGGGGTGTTCCTGCTAGAAGAGGATATTCAAAAACCTCCAGTGCTAAAAATTAGATGTTTGTGTGTGAGATAACTTTCTGCAAGACTCAAAAAGACCTACTGATACATGATACCATACCATATGATATGATATGATATGATATGATATGATATGATATGATATGATATGATATGATATGATATGATATGATATGATACGATATGGTACGATACGATATAGTATGCTACGCTATGACGCGATGTGATGCAATACGGCATAATATGATATGATACAATATGATACGATACAATACAATGCGGTATGATACAATACGATATGATACCATACCATACAATATGATACGAAACGGATACGGTATAATACAATATGATATGATACAATTTGATACGGTATGATACAATATGATACTATACAATACGGTATGATACAATACCATACCATACAATATTATATGATACAACATGATACAAAACGATATGATACAGTATGATACCATACCATACCATACAATATGATATGATACAATACGATACGATACGGTATGACAATACCAATTGTCACATCCATTCCTCTGCTGCTCTGCCAGTAAATTTCCACTCTCCTCCCCTCTGCTCCACTCTCTCTGCCGGCCACTCCCACCTCATCAGCCAACTCTGTTCACCTGTGCACTAAGGTGCTCCTCATCAGTAATCAAGCCACTATTTAAGCCTCTCTGGTTCACACACTCACTGCCAGATTGTTCTTAGCCTCAATGCAAGACTCTCAGCATTCTCCCTTGGATTGATCTCCCATTGCCGACCCTGCCTGCCTCAGACTAACCTGCTTTGTCGTTCTCCCAGTAAACTCTTCAGCTTTCTGTCTCCGACCACGATCTCTGTCTTAACCCTTCCTGGTGTTCGCCTGCCGGTGTGGCATCCTGCTGTTACACTGCTTATAGTGAGATTTCCTCAACTTGCTGGACTTGTATGAGCGGTAGGACATATCTCAGCCCTAAGAGACTCTGTATGTAAGCCTGTTTTTGAACGGCACTTATTATTACCTGTTTGCTGAAAAGACTATTGAAGAAGACATTAAAGACTCATTACCAAACTATCCTGTAGTCACCTCACCACAGAATCGCATTGAGAAAATTGAGGCCGTCCTCCAGTAGCATGAGGCTTTAATGACTTCTGTGACTTCTGCAGCAGCCCACGAGCAGGCGTTAACTGCACGTTCAGCAGCTAACAGTTGCTTTAAAGGCAACATAGCACGGACGCTCCAATTAACGCTGCTTTTGTGTGTGTATATGTGTCATTACCTCGTTTATGAAACCCTAAAGTTTCAGAACAAACAGTTCAGCCACTGCTGAGAAAATAGGGTTTTATTGTTTTCCTGGGCTCTGTAAAGCGGAAATGCACTTCCGTTTGCTGATGATGTCATCAGTAAATCTCACCACTCCTCTAACCACCGTAGCTCCTCCTGATGCGGGCACTAGTCCGGGCACATCCGGTTGCGTACATTCAACCGCAGAAGAGGGGTGGGGTAGCTCAGTGGTTAAGACTGGTACCCTGTGTGCATAAGACATCATGGTCGCAAGTTCAACTCCACCCCTGGCAGGTTATACTCAATTCCCTTGTAAGTCGCTTTGGATAAAAGGGTCTGCTAAATGACATGTAATGAAGAAGAAGAAGAACTACTCTTGTTGTAGCTGCTGAGATGCAGAGCATCCACTGTGCCCGAGGGGGAGCTGCATATCTGAGAGCTGACGTGCTAATTACGTCAATTCCAGGTACCTGGCCAATCACAGGACAGTGGGAAAGCTCTCATTGGCTGGCCAATCACAACACAGTCTGCGTTCTGGGGGTGTGATTTTGGTCTGAAACTGACCAGAGCGTCAGTGAGGAGAGATTTCAATCGGCTCGTTTGCAGCGACTAGGAGGTTTTTCACCATAAAAAACAAGTTAATATATGTAAGTAGACCTCCATAACTACGCTGGGAACCCTGAAAACTGTAGTCCCTTCCTGACAAACTGTTCTATTTTGTTTTCCCTGCAACCCCACACGTGTTCCTCGGAAGAAGCCACGCTTGCATTCCCTGTCTGCCCCTGAAAGAGAGACCATGGAGGCCTACATCAATGACTCATTTGCTCCTGGCATCATCCGCCCCTCTTCATCACCTGCAGGGGCGGGGTTCTTCTTCATTGCCAAGAAGGACAAGACTCTGAGGCCATGTATAGACTACCGGGGTTTAAATGATATCACTATCAAGAACCACTACCCCCCTTCCTCTCATCTCTTCTGCCTTTGAGCTTCTTCAGGGGGCCACCATCTACACCAAGCTCGACCTTCGCAATGCCTATCACCTGGTGCTGATCCGGGAGGGTGATAAGTGGAAGACTGCCTTTAACACCCCCAATGGGCATTATGAATACCTTGTAATGCCCTTTGGACTTACCAATGCCCCGGCAGTGTTCCAGGCCTTGGTGAATGACGTGCTTCGAGACATGCTGAACCGCTATGTGTTTGTCTACTTGGATGATATCCTTATCTTCTCCCAGTCCCATGAAGAACACGTTCACCACGACCAGTCCGTCCTGCAGCAACTTCTGGAGAACTCTCTCTTCGTCAAGGGAGAGAAGTGCGAGTTTCATGCCTCCTCGGTCTCTTTGCTGGGGTACATCCTGGCGCAAGACAGTATCCAGATGGATCCAGCCAAGGTTTCAGCAGTCTTGTCCTGGCCAATCCCTGACACCCGCAAGCAGCTACAGAGGTTCCTGGGCTTCGCCAACTATTATCGTCGGTTCATCCACAGCTACAGCTCCATCGCAGCCCCTCTTACGGGTCTCACATCTTCCAAGGTGCCCTTCAGGTGGACCACTGCTGCAGATAAGGCCTTCCAGACCCTAAAGGCCCGGTTCATATCAGCTCCCATCCTCCAGGTGACCTCTGACCAGAAGCTTCACCCCTGTGCCTTCTTTTCACGTCGACTCTCGGCTGCTGAACAAAACTACAACATTGGAAATAGAGAGTTACTTGCTGTCAAATTAGCCCTGGAGGAGTGGCGCCACTGGCTGGAGGGCACCAAGATTCCTTTCTTGGTATGGACTGACCACAGAAATCTGGAGTATGTGCGCACAGCCAAGAGACTCAACTCCCGACAAGCCCGGTGGTCACTCTTTTTCACCTACTTCAACTTCTCCCTCTCCTACAGACCAGGGTCTCGCAACATCAAACCTGATGCCTTGTCTCGCCAGTTTCAGGAGAGGGAGGATGCAACCCCAGGGCACATTCCCATCCTTTCTGCCCCTTGAATGGTCGCTACCCTTACCTGGGAGATCAAGGAGAGAGTGAGGTCCGCCATGGAGGATCAGCCTGGTCTCAGCAACATTCTCCCCGATCGCCTGTTTGTTCCTCCGGCTATGTGATCCGACATCCTTCAGTGGGCTCATGCCTCCAAGATTTCTTGTCATCAGGGAATCCAGAGAACCAGAGACGTGGTCCAGCAACTTTTTTGGTGGGCCACTCTCGACGAGGACATCTGGGGGTTCGTCAATGCCTGTCCGGTCTGCAATCAACACAAGCCATCTCGTCTGGCTCCTGCTGGTTTCCTGCAGCCCTTCCCTGTTCCTCATCGTCCTTGGTCTCACATCTCCGTGGACTTTGTCACTGGCCTCCCTCCTTCCGAGGGTAATACAGCCATCCTGACTGTAGTGCACCAATTAAGTAAACTGGATCATTTTGTGCCCTTACCCAAGCTTCCCTCGGCCAAAGAGACAGCCCAACTGGTCCTGCTCCAAGTTTTCCGGATCCATGGTCTCCCTGTAGATGTGGTGTCTGATTGGGGCCCGCAGTTCACTTCAGTTTTTTGGAAGGAATTCTGTGCTCTGCTTGGGGCCACTGTCAGTCTGTCCTCCGCGTTTCATCCCCAGTCCAATGGACAGACCGAGTGTATGAACCAGGAGATGGAGACAGTCATGGTCTCCAATATTTGGTAGACTGGGAGGGTCATGGTCCAGAAGAGAGATCCTGGGTTCCTGCTCGTCACATCCTCGACCCCCCAGCTTATTGCTGATTTCCACCAACAACATCCCGAGCAACCTTCCAAGACCACTTGTCGGGGACTCGCTGCTTCACCCCTGCACAGATTCTCAGATGAAGAGCAGCCAGTGTTGTATAACACTATGTTACGATACAATACAATACGATGCAATATGGTATGATAAGATATGATACAATACGATGCGACGCGACACTACACGACACAATATGATGCGATATAATACGGTATGATATGACCCGATACATTACTATACAATATATGATACGGTACAATATGGTATGATACGATATGATATACTTACATATTACAGTATCACATTCTGAGAGGCTGGAGATTCAGAGCATTGCAGTTTAAGTGTGTGCAATCCATGCTTAACTGCTCATTCAATTCTTATTTCTTAGGTATTATGTTATTCACAGGACTTTTTTCTTTTATTGGCAGGGTTGTGACAGACAGATGATCTTTGATATGCTGAAAAGCCTGCGCTCTGTTGTCTACCTCCCTGGGGACTATGTCTGCAAAAAGGTACATATTTTATCTATGAAAAAGAAATGCCTGTTTTTTTCATTTGTAGAAGATATCTCATTATCTGTACTCTCCCTTTTTGCTGTTTAGGGTGAAGTGGGACGGGAAATGTATATCATAAAGGCAGGGGAAGTGCAGGTGGTTGGAGGACCTGATGGGAAGACGGTGTTTGTCACTCTAAGAGCAGGATCTGTCTTTGGAGAGATCAGGTAGGTTTTTAATTCTTGAACCACAAACCCCTGCAGATGTATAAACTGTTTTTACAAAAAAAGCATTTGAAAAGGACTGTGATATGCATCAGATAGTGTAATATGACATGCATTTATTGCATATGTTCACTCAGTTATAGAATTATTCTTTACATTGCATTGATCTCCTCTGTCTTTCTGATTGGCAGTCTGCTGGCTATAGGTGGAGGTAACAGGCGCACAGCTAACGTGATTGCTCATGGCTTTGCCAATCTCTTCATTCTGGACAAGAAAGACCTGAATGAAATCCTGGTCCACTACCCTGAGTCCAAGAAGCTGCTCCGCAAGAAGGCCAGGTCGACAATGACTGATATTACACACAAAACTCTCTGTGCTCTTTTCTGTGTGTTTGTTACTTATGTATGATAATCACACAATATCTAAAGTCACTCTCTCAACAACAGAAAGATGCTCAACAAGGGAAAGAAACCTGAGCCCAAAGAGGAGGCTAAGGATCCTCCACCGGCCCCCACCGGCCCCCGCAGGCAGGAGACTCCCAAACTGCTGAGAGCTGCTCTTGAGATGAAACAGAGGACCTCTGGACTGAAAGGAGCTCTGGCTGAAGTCAAACGGAAGACCAGCAAGTCCTTTATCTCATCACAGGTAGACACTCAAAACATGAAGAACTCATGTGCATTAAAAAATCAGGATAAAGTTCACCACAGTGCACAAACTATTCCTCTCTTCTTTCAGCTGTCCGTCTCATCTTCCCAGCCTCCTCCATCTCCCACTTTCAGCTCTGGGCCCGAGAGAGATGGAGACACGCCCTCGCCCATCTTTGCCAGTTCTATGACACTTAACCGCTGCCATAGCAACAGCTCCACGGAGCTTGAGCCTGCATCTCGGTGCTGCAGCGACGCTGGCGAAACAAAGGACCAAGGTGAAGAGGATGCTGTGGAGGATAAAGGCAACGAGAGTGGTTCGAGGAAAAGTGATGGGGAAGTTAGGCAGGAAGGAAGGAAAGAGACGTGAGAAGGTGGTGCAAAACAAATATGAGAAGAGTGAAGGGTGTTTATATATATATATATATATATATATCTATATATTTCTATATATAGATATATATGTATATGTAAATATATATAAGTTAATTAATTATATAAAATGAATTAACAAAACCTCTACTTTCCTATTGTCATCCACTATTAAGAGCTTGCAGTGCAGTTGTTAGGTTTTTGTGATAAAACTATACCACTGGAAAACGCAATCTATTTCTCCTATTTTTTTGCACTTCTTCAACCCTCACTTTATTGTCTGGTAAGGTTCTCAGTCATTATCCAGGTCATCGTTATCTTCTGTGGTTAGCTGTAGGCAACTGGATGTGCTTGAGTTAAGTTGAAGACCTTTCACCTTCATCCAAGAGGCTTCTTCAGTTCTGACTAACTGGTGGAAAAAACCTGTTTAACCTCTGAGGTTGAACAACAGATCGTTCTCCCCTCTGACACAGTTTCAGGTTGTTCAGCTCTCATTTAACAGATTTTCATTTGATGTAGGAGCAAGTCCTTCCTTACCTGGTTATCTCCTCTGTTTATTCACACCTTCATTATCTGCACATGAGTTTACATTTCTGAACTCTTTGTTTCAGAGCATGATTAAGTAATAACAGTTAGCTCCACTTGTCTTTCTACAAAGACAAAATGAGACAATGTTTTTGCTGTTGTTGTCCGCTAAATGTTTACACACTATTTTGTAAAGTTCAACCTCGATGCGCCTTATTTATTTGTATTTTATTTTTATTAGGGTTCGAGCACAAAGTGCATAGAACCCTATTGAAATAAAAGGAGTTATTTTCCTTGTAAATTGAAGCTTAAATCCAGAACACATGTCTGAAACACTTTTAATGTTATTTTCTTGAAATCCATCTCTTGTGTAGCAGGAGTCTGGAAAAGGTTGCAATGGTAGGCTAAACTGTAACTGATATAATCGTCTGTCCTCTCATCAAAGCTCCGCCCACAAAAGACACAGAACACACACTGTCTGAAGTGTAGGAGAGAGAGCTGCATGAACAGCTTTGTAATTACTGATTAAATTCTGTTCAGTCGCCCTATTTTACCCTTTTATTTGAAACAGTTGATTCTCGAACTTCAGAATTTCACACCACATTTTAAAATTTTGAAAATCCTGAAACTGAAACCTACTTTTAAACCTACGATTTCAACAAATACGATTAAAAGTGTAACACAAAATTTTCATAAGTGTTATGAAAAACAAATTACAGTTAGTTAAAGTAACTCTGTGTTGTGCTAATGTTGTTATTAGTCATTTAGACTGACTTAATGTTAGTTTAAGGCAGGGTTACTCAATCCTGGTCCTGGGGATGAACCACTGCCCTGCATGATTCAGATGTTTCCCTGCTTCAACACACCTGATTCAAATCAGGAAGCTCTAAAACTCTAAACATGCAGGAAAGTGGGTCATCCATCAGGACCAGGATTACGAAACTCTGGTTTAAGGCTTTCACACCATGAGGCACTTCCATCATCAGATACAGTGTGTTGACTGCAAAGAGCATATATTTATAGATTTTGTCTCACTATCATATCAAGATTAGTATGATCAAATATCATGTATAGTGGATTTTGCATTCTCATAATATTTCATTCTTTTTGTTTTCTTTTTTTCTTTTTTTAACAATAGATTGATCATATTTCCACATTTCTGCAAATGAAAAAAACCCAGACGCTTTCCTGCTTTGTACATGAATTGTGTAAATGCTTTATGTTAAATTTGTGTTGTAAATGTGTTTTATGAGTCAGTGGTGTAAGAAACGTCATGTTTTTTTCGATTGTTTGATTATCATGTACAGTTTTAGAGGACCGACCGGTAAAACCAGCTAACCATACTGCCAGACAGTGTCTAGAGAGGAATATGGATGTTGTGTGCTTGTGTGTGTATGTGTGTGTGTGTGTTGTAGTGAGACAGAGAGGGATGCTTGCATTTAATGGACTGTTAAAAACAGTGTTTGTGTTTGTGTATATAAATAATAATGTATTCTAACTCTTTTTTTGTCACATAGATCTGTTTTTTTTGTGAATTCTGTTTAAATCAATTCAACATAATAATATTCCCTCCTGATGTCTGACCGACAGTTATCCATTTAGGTCAAAAAGCCTGACAAACAACACGACTTACTGCAAAACAAGCAACCACAAAACCAAATGCAGCAGAAATGAACAGGAAGCAACAGCTGGGGAGCAACCAACATGTGCTGGCCGCCACTTTTTTCTGATTCCAGACAGAATGTGTTTCCACAGTTTGAAGTGTCAACCACAGCGCTGTTTCCTTCGTCTTGTGTGTAGGCGAAGCTAAAGCTCACTTTGTGAACCGATAACTCCCAGTTTGGAGCCTCAAGACTGGTGATTTGACTGACGCCTTGTTGAGGTTTTGCAAATGTGAGTCCAGAGGCATCACCTGCAATGAGACACCAGGTGTCAATCACTCTGTCCACACATATGTGCCGTGTTTATTTTTCTCTAAACAGGAAAAGTAACATACAAAATTGACATCATGTCCTATTGAATAAGACCTGCAATAAGTGAGAATTTGAATCTAATTTACTGTAGACTTTTTTTGCAACCAGCAAATTTGGTTGCTATTCAACATATATATATATATATATATATACGTATATATATTTGTATATATGTATATATGTATATATATATGTATATATGTATATATGTGTATATATAAATATATATGTTGAATAGCAACCATATATACATATATATATATATGTATGGAAACCGGAAGACTATGTCCATTTTGTATATATTGTAATGTCCTGCGTCAAATGAACAGGACTGTCATGCTTATAATTGTGCATTTATTAAAGAATAACTTACTGTCACTTCCACTGTTGGCCGTAAAAAACATGTCATACTGACCTTTTCTCATTTACCTTTAGACACACACCATAATTAACACTGGAGGTTATTATTATTGTTCGCATGAGGAATGATGCAAATTCAATGGTGAACTTCATGACGAAACAATAACAGGCTTGCTCCCATACATTCAATGGTGTTGAATATCAAAATATAGAGTATCTGTAAGTATTCCATGTAGGAATACTCATTAATCAGAGCAGCTCATAATTTTAACCAAACACCTGTGAGTATTTTTACCTTTTTTGGATGAGTGGGCGTGTCCCTTTCTTTCTCCTTGTCCTCCTCACACCTGCTCACCATCAGCAATCAAGAACACCTGCATATCGCCCCAATCAACCCACTTTAAAAAGCCTGCTCCTGCTGCCAGTCCCTGCTAGACCGTTGTACCATGCACACTACAGGTTCAGCCCATGTTAACCAGTTTGCCAGTAACTTAAAGTGGGTTTTATCAACAGAAATGTACTCTCTAAAATGACCCTCTGCTTCTTGGATTCACTGTCACTCACTCAGGAGGTCACTCTAACAGAACATTTTAAATAATTTATCTGTGTTTGTCTGCTTTTGGGTTTTGTTCAATCATGACATTAATACTAGTTATCATGAAGAATATATATGTATATTTATTATATATCACAACTGTGCAAACAGCAACTGGTACTGCTGTTTAGAGATTAAGGAGGCTACAGTGTAATCCCTTGAAAATGCATCAGAGTTTACTATCTGATCATCCAGCTACTGTTTTATCATCAACATGAGGGTCACAGGGCTGCTGGTGCCAATCCCAGAACCATAAGCTAAATCTGCAAAGAACTGCATGTAAAAATCCGTCCGCATTATCCTCCAGATGAGGGTCGCAGGGGCTGCTGTGCCATTCTCAGCTGACATAGTGCGATACGCGGGGTACACCCTGGACAAGTTGCCAGTCCATCACAGGGCCACATAGACAAACAACCATTCACTCTCACACTCACACCTATGGTCAATTTAGAGTGTACAATTTACCTAAACCCCAAATCTGCATGTCTTTGTACCGTGGAAGGAACCCGGAGAAGACCCACGCACACACGGGGAGAACATGCAAACTTCATGCAGAAAGGCCCTTGTTCTGACCAGGTTGCAAACCCGGATCTTTGAGTTCCTTTAGTAACATTTTTTTTGTAAATTTAAGTTTGTATATTCAGAGCTCACACATGAATACTACTCTAGAGGGAAACTTGTGACTCTTTGTGGCACTTTGTCCATTAGTGCACACCACTGCCATTCATAGAGGTTTCATTTATTTGACTGTGACAATGAAAACAAAATGTAAACATGCCAGATTATAGCAAGAAATCTCATTTACACACATCGTCAGGTGAACAAAAACAGGCTAAATACGCATTATGGAATGTCTTAAAACAATATTTTATTTTCATGCACTTACGGATAGCAATAAGTGTGTGTTAAAACATAGCAACTATCTTTCAATGAGTCATAGTGAGTGTTAAAGGGAAAACGAGTAAAAAAAACCTCATCTCCCATAAAGACCCGCTCCGTGACGTCACAGTGTTTTCCCTCTTCGGTCAGCTGATCCAGTCGAGTCAGTCTCAGACGGAAGCGCTCAAACCTTTGACTGTACTGACAATAACGTAATGTGTAAGGTGGCTGAGAGAGAGATGACAGCCGGCTGTGAAGACTCTAAAGGGCGGGGAGGCTGCCAGTGTACTCCGAAGACCTAACGGCTACGTAGCTGTTAGCTTTAAAAACGCTAACATACGTTTGTTTATTATTAGTACACTTGCGCAGCAGCTAGCTAGTGGACGGCTAGCTGAGTGTGAGGTGATGTGGAGACATTTATAACAACGAAGGACAAACTCAACTGAAATGGGCGACATTCATTTAGAGGAGGTGAAGGACACACCTGAGCTCCCAGTGGAGGTGAGTGACAGACACAGACAGACAGACAGACACGGACAGACTGTCCCTGTCAGTAGTGTTTCATTATTATTATTATTTACCTGTATTTAACCAAGTAAATCAGTTGAGAAGCAATTCTCATTTACAATCACGACCTGGGCAAGATGTAGCACAACAATGGGGCACAAAAAACAGGACACGCAAACAACAAGAAGAGAAATATCAACAACAAACAATATTAAACAATTCACCACAGTCACATGTTGAACGAAAAATATTAAAAGTAGGCGCAAGAGTCGCAAATTGTGGAACGAAAGTGGAACGAATGAATGAATGAATAAACTTGAGTTTTAGTGTAACTGAAATGATGAACATATTGAGTAATAAGTGAAGATTTTACCCATTAAGGTTTTGTAAAATAACAAAAACCAATGTATTTGTCTGTGAGAATGAAGAGGGGGTAATTTAAAGAGAAAGTGGTGTCATTTTTGACCTTTCAAATGACATTTCTTATATTCACTAAAGTCTTCCATACTTAAAAAAGTTCCCAGAAACTTGATATGAATGGGTCTTAGTGCACCAAAATCTCACGCAAAAGTTTATTTTATTTAAGTGACACAAAGGAAATGCCACCAAAGAGTGCTTTAGTCTTTGAGATACCATTACCAGAGGCAGGAGTGGGCAAAAAAAACATCTAAATGTATTTAAAAATAAAATACCAAATACCCAACTAATAGCAGCATAGAGCAGCCACACCATGTATCAAAATAAAATACTGTATTTTTCAAAATACTAAAAATAGGAACTCCTTAAGTATCTTTATTTACTTTCTTGGTGTTCAGTAACAGATGAAGCCCACAGTGAATCATTAAACAATCCAAATGGATGATCTGACTACACTAATGTTGTGTTTCATCACTGTACAGTTGCATAATTTAGCCTACAGCTGAAACTGTCATTGGTGTGTGCTCAACCTCTAGTAGGCACCAAGCATCATGACGTCAAGTCTGCAGCAGATCCTCACGTATTGTGTTCTTATGGTCATGTTGTTTCAAAGAAATTCTATTCCATATGAATATTTTAAAACTACAAAAATACATGACATTGAAGTATTTGATACAAAATATGAATCCTCATGTTCTCTGAAGTCTCCCATGTATGCAAAGGATTCTTGTATTAAAATGAGTTGTAACGGAAACTGAGGCGATTTGCATTATTAATTATGACAGTTTGCACATTTTGTTCTCACATATCTGATAAGTTTATACATTTTTTCTATTTCAAATATGTAATACAATGCAGATTTGAAAGACAGACATATCTGAGAAAAACAACACTATATGGACAAAAGTATTTGGACACATTACACCAACAGGGACCTGTAATTGGTCTTTTTGTGGCTAAAACAGCTTCCACACTTCTTGGTAGACTTTCCTCAAGATTTTGTGTTTTCAATGTGAATTTGTGTCTATTCATTTAATTCTGTAGAGCATTTTGAGGTCAGGCACTGACGTTGGATGAGAAGTTCATCCAGTTCATCCCAAAGGTGCTCGCCAAACCATGTCTTTATAGTCTGTGCTTTGTGTTCTTGGGCACAGTCACGTTGGAATAGAAAAGGAAGAGTTAAGATTGTCCTTCATTGGAGATAATCAAAGCCTGATTGAAACACTTGAATTCAATACTTAACAGGTGTGTCTGTGTTTGCTGTAGATCATAGTTTACATCCTGAGCTTCCTTCACGCCTCAGACAGGAAGGAAGCCTCGCTGGTTTGCCACAGCTGGTACGATGCCAGTCAGGACCTGCGCTTCCAGGTGATTTGCTTTGGGCACTACACTAGTGTACCAGAATGCACATGATATATATATATTGTTCCTCCTAGGATGTATAGATACAGTCCTAATGAGTGTTTTGACACGCGTTTGTCTTTGTGTAGAGGAACGTCATGTTCTGTTTTCCCGCCTCAGCCTCATCCCTGGAGCTAGTGAGGGGTCTGAGCAGAAGGTCCCGCTGCAGTCTGATTATCAGCCAGCTGGATGGCTTCAGCATGTCCAAATCACTGCTGCTGGAGGTGAAGTATACTGACTATTTTGTCCACTAACCAACTTTTTCTTTTGTTATATGGAGCAAACAAAACAGAACATATTCACATTTAAGAAGCTGAAAAACCAGAGGGCTTGATTTAATATATATATATATATATATATATATATATATATATATATATATATATATATATATATATATATATATTAATATATATAAAAATAAGCAACTAAATGTGACCAAAGTGCTGATAGGTGAAAAATATTTATGGCCCAAATGCACAGTTAGTTCCTCTTTGTGGTGCATCATGTTTAAAGAAGACAGGCCATAAACAGAAGTAGGCAGATGAAATCCATGATTTAAAGGAGTATTTCTGTATTTCACTGTAAGGCCTCATTCAGTTGTAACGTTATAGAAATGCTGTAATATGAAGACTTAGTTACTTAGGTCGAATGTCACCATAAATGTTTGAAAACACTGTAGCTGGGTTTTAGTCTGGACAGGATGAACCTAAGATGCTACAATTACTTTAAAATCAGTCAGGGAGGAAAGTGTGATATGGAAAACTCAAAACACTAGTTTCCAAATAACAGGAATGTGTTGGTTCTTGTTAGCCGTAGGCTACTTTCTGAAACATGTGACTGCTGGTCTCACATCTTCTTGAAACTTGTTGCGATGACTTTTATTGCCTCTGTTGGGCCCACGCAATCACCCGTTGCTGCTTTGCAGTTTTGAATATTTTCCGAATGAGCTCCTTCCCTCTGTTAAACTCAAATGAGCCTCTGGCAAAAATGTTTAAATTAGTTTTTCATTTTCCATTTAACCGATCACATGCGCCCTTTTTGTGTGTGGAAAGAAATCTTTCACCCACAGGTTTTATTCATTTATTCAGGAAGAAAATGCCACAAGGCACAATCCTGAATTTGTATAGTTTAGTAAATATGTACATACATATTTGGGTTGCTACAAATGATTATTTTCATAATCTATGAATGTTTCGGTTATTTTCTTGATTACTCAAGTACTTGTTCGGTCCGTAAAATTTCAGATAATGTTGAAAAATGTTGAGCGGTGTTTTCAAACCTGGAGATGATGATGTTCTGAAATGTCTTGTTTTAATTAGTCAAAATTAGTCAGTTTTAATGACTTCTTTTGATATATGGAGCAAAGAAACCATAAATATTCACATTTTTCTTTTTTAATAAATTTGCAAAAATTTCTACATTTCTGTTTTTTTTCTGTCAAGATGGGGTGCTGAGTGTACATTAATGAGAAATAAAATTAACTTTTTTGATTTTAGAAAATGGCTGCAATGAAACAAAGAGTGAAAAATTTAAAGGGGTCCGAATACTTTCCGTACCCACTGTATATGTAACAAGTTTCCTGTCATGATGACCAGGATCTAGCAGATTCCAAAGTCATAGCAGCTGCAACAGTGACGTTAGAATTCACCCTCACTGATCGTTATCCTAACACTGTGAATATTTGCATCTGAAAAGAAAAGAAGAAGCAGTTATTGAATTTGCTGTTGAATGTGTACATTAGCAAGTACTGTTTCCTTTCAGGAACACAAGGACAAAGTCTAAGTTTACTTGTCATTGTGACAGTTGGACTTATTTGAGTCAGTTGGGTGTTGTCACTTACAACCATCACTCCCACTCCCCTAACGGGAAGACGATGCAGGTTTATATTTATATCAGAGAGGACGTAATGTTTGCGTGAGTTACTGATATTAAAGAAAAGTAGGAGATGAATGAAACTGTGCCTTCCCTCCTCAGGTGGGTCTGTGTCTGGGCTCCAAACTGGAGAGCTTGGCTCTGCCTGGCAGCAGTATCACAGAGGCGTCTCTGCTCACCCTCCTCCCTTGCCTCACCTCCCTCCGCAGGCTGGACCTCAGGGGCCTGGACAGCCTCTTCATGTCTGGAGCCTTTCTGTCCAGGGAGGAGCACCGGCAGCAGGTATTACACATCACGCAATAGTGAAAATGGCAAAACCTTGAAGAGTATATCAACAGTATTTACACTCTCTCACTGGGCAAATATTTGACCGTAAACCAAACGGCTGGCTTCTTCCTCTCTAGTGGTCGTTTATAGCTCTTGTTTTAAGCTTCAAGTTTGACCTCACTTCCTCTTCAGTCAACTGACACAAAGGTGTTGGCAGTGTGTCGTAAAACCATGAGGGTATTCAGTATTTTACTGGTTTATTATTGTGGTTGCACAGCTTTATTGTTTCAAGGTCAAACTTGATTCTGTGTTGCAGGTGAGGTCAGCTCTCTGTGGTCTGGAGGAGCTGGACTTGTCCGATCTGCGCTACCTCTCCGACCTCACCTTCAACCGGCTCACCAGCTGCACGCCGCGCCTGCGCCGGCTCTCGCTGGCCGGCTGCCACATCGCGTTCGAGTTCGATCCGTATCGGGGGCGTCCGGTGGGAGCCGTCGAGGCTTCGTCCGCGCTGCTGTCGCTGAGGAATTTGAAGAGGCTGGTGACGGAGCAGAAGTCCACCCTTGTAGCTCTGGACCTCAGCAGAACCTCCATCACCCCCGAGTCGTTACGCACTATTGCACAGGTCAGGATACTTCCAATCTCTGCAACTGTGCTTTTACTGTTCAAGCAGCCACTTCCAAAGTGTCCTTTTAACACTTTGTAGAACATTTATCACCCCCTGAGTGATTACCAAAACAGTCTGTTTTTAACATATCGTTGCTTGTCCAGTTTGTGTTCGGGAAACTTAATTGGAGCTGTGTGATGAAGGAAACAGCAGCAGGCATGTCGAATTTGAGATTGTAATGAAAATACAACTGTTAGCTCCTCCTACTGAACATCCAGGTTTATCTTTATCAGTTAAATCAACTTCTGAAACATTTTGTGGTTGCGTCTCATTGTTTTCAGCCACAATGCTGCTGTATGAAGAGGTCTGGCTTTACTTAACTTTCTTCTTCTTCCGCCTCGCCTGCTCGCTCATGACGTAAAAATCCATAACTTTGTGTGCAGTGCAGGATGTTGCCACAGACTTGAAAACAGAACGTTGTTGTGTTGAGAAACACGGAGAGTTGTGTGGAGCTGATGGGCCTAATTCTGTGATATTCCCTTTGCTCCAGATTCAGGGTTTGGTCTTGGATGAGCTGCGTCTCCATGGTTGTAAGGAGCTGACCAACTATTCAGTCGAGGCTCTGGTGAAGCACCAGCCGAACCTTCGCAGACTGGACATCAGTGCCTGCACTGAGCTGACCAGCAGGTCTGTAGAGGCTATAGCACAGAGCCTGAAGTCACTAACGCACCTGTCCTTGTCCCGCGACTGGAGGATCACTGAAAAAGGTGCTCGTAGTGTAATAACTAATAGTCATAATTATGTTTTAATGAGTTTATTTTTGCTTTTCTTACCTTACATATATTTTTGTATTATTTGGAGGCCTCTGTAGGTTCTCCAAAATGCTTGAAAACGAAGGGAGCGTTCAGTTGCTATATGCAACTTCACCACTAGATGGTGCTAACTACTGTACCATCAGAACCTACTCAGTAGAGAGGTTAAAATCTTCTATATTGGTTCTCCAGTGTTTCACAAACTTCTTATGTGGGAGTCCACTTTTTAAAGATGACAAAGTATTGTGACCCAAGTTGTGCATAATATGTTTGTTTCTATCTTTACTGCCATTTCTGTAACACCTAATATTATTTTGAATATGTAAACCAGACTTTTCTAATGTTTAATGAATCACAACTGAAGCAAACCCTTCCTGTAGGTCTGAGTCAGTCAGTGTGGAATTTTCGCTCTATCTTGTCTGACTGTGCAGCTCTGACCCTGGATAATGAAGCATTTTTTACAACCTTGATCGTTGGTGGTAATGGAAAAGCTCGGGGTGAACATGATTTATCCTTTTCGGAGCATGGATGTGTTCAGAGAACCCAGTTTTACTCAGTCAAAGGCAACTCTAACCCACTGTCTGACAGAAACTGTATCATGTCTTTAACTGAAGGGTCACCTTTGTCCACAGGCCTCGCTGACTTGCTGTCTGTGTCGTCACTGAAGAGCCTGGATCTGTCCGAGTGTCTGGACATCGGCGGAGCAGAGATGGTGAAAGGTTTGGCGGGACCTGGTCCAACGAGAGCACAGCTGGAGACGCTCAGCCTCAAGAGCTGCACCTACATCAGGGTCAGTCAGTGTTTGTGTGTGTGTGTATGCTTTATCTGTATTATTATCAACCCAGAAAAGTATAGCCAAATTTCCACATCTATGGACAATAAAAGATTATTATTCTTATTATAACTGACTGCATTTGTAAGAAGAATAAATGGAAGTAAGTTATCTTTCTTCTCTCTCTGTAGGATCTTGCCCTTTTCTCTCTCGCCCAGTTTCTTAGCAACACCCTCTGTGAGCTGGACCTGACCTCATGCTTAAACCTGACGGATCTGTCGGTGTGCGCTATCGCCACCTACCTGCAAAGGCTGGTAGTGCTGCGGCTCGGCTGGTGCAAAGAAGTGACAGACTGGGGTTTACTGGGGATGGTGGAGAGAACCAAGTGTGAGCTTGACAACAAGAAGGTTAGTGGAGTTTGTCAGAGACGTAAAGACGAGCTTTCTCTTACTCTTTGTTTTTTGTTTGTTTTTTATTGATAATCTTACTTTTCATCGCAGGAAGACAAAGGTCCCAAGTTCACGCGGACATTTGGCAACATGGGCTTCTTCAATCCTCCTCGTTTGCCCTTTGAGGATCGACCCAAGCTGGTGACGCAGAGTGACCTGGAGCAGTTGAAACAGCAGGCTGGAGCCTCACTTCTCGCGCTCAACAGGCTGCAGGAGCTGGACCTCAGTGCCTGCTCCAAACTCACCGACAGCAGCATCACACAGGTGCGAGGCTGAAGACTCTTTCCTGCACCATGACAGTCTTTTAAACCTAGAATTTCGACAATGTCACCTGCAGGGTTCTAAAGGACAATACCAGCTGTCAATCACACTGGTGTCCACATGTTGTTTTGTCTCCTTTGTCCATTTTTGTCCAAACCTGGCCTGACCCATGGGCTTTCACTTTAACAGTTTATAGAGTAAAGCAGGATTATTAAACAAAAACAACCACCTAAAGTCATGATTTGACATAATTTCTCATGTTCTCCAGGTGGTGCGTCACCCAGACCTCCACCGTCTGTCTCTCTCCATGCTGCCCGAGATCACAGACGACAGCTTGGTGCTGGTGGCCTGCCACTGCCGCAGCATCACCAGCCTGAATCTGAGCCACTGCCCGCACATCAGCGACCATGGAGTAACGCAGGCGGCTCCACACCTCCGCAGACTCCAGCATCTCAACCTCTCCTGTTGTAATAAGATCACGGACAGGTGAGAGACACACACAACCCCTCTCACACATTTACTGTGTCTGCTGTAATTAATAACTAAGCTTTTGACCTTTCAAAACTCCACAGATCCTTGTTTTACCTGGTGCAGCACTGCAAGCGCCTGAGAACACTGGACATCTCCAAGTGCAAGAACATCTCCATGACGGCGGTGGACCTCCTGCAGTCACAGCTGCCATTCCTGGAGAATGTCTACTGTAGATTAATAGGTGGGTTTGACCCCACTTTCATAATCTGACTGCACGACTGCTGGATGTTACAGAACCAAAGCCTGGTGTCTGTCTGAGTCGAGCTGCTGCATGTCTCCCAAACTCGCACAGGAAGTGAAGGAAATGTTTTGAGTTTATAGCTTCAGGTCAGACTCTCTGTGATTTTTATTTCATTTGATCGCTCTGGTTTTAATGCAGGCTCTAAACCAGTGAGGAAAATACCTGTCAGGTTTATGCATTTCTTTAGTATTTTCATGTTAGAATTTAATCAAAGTGACTGAAAACACACTTAACACATAAGCACCACTTTCATCAAGATTATTTAAGTGTGGTTTATCTGGTCCCCTGAGGGGATATTAATAAGAGACATTCTTAATTCTTAAACACAGCAGACACAGTTGGAAGGACATTATTTAAAGAGTTTTACTTAATTTATGTAATAACGTGAATGTAAAATAAACTGCGTTCCAAATTTCACACTATTTGAGATTGTGTTTTTTTGATTTGTGCAGACATTTCAGTAAAGCTTTTTTTTTTTAAATGGAGACAGAGGGACTGTAGAGATGAAAAAAGATGTTGATTTTATAAATAAACCAAAGTTTGACAAACACATACTTGTTTTGTGGTTTCGTATAAATCTGTTTATTCATGTGAATTCTGAGGAAAAAGCACATGATTCAAAGTGAATATGAAACACAGAGGAAGAAGTGTGTCAGGACTGCACAGCAGAGTAAAGTCATGACTGTGCTGAAATGAAACAACCTGATGGGAAACACTGATAAATTGTGCTGTACACCTTTATCAGTGTCACATAAGTACCTCCATATAAAAATGAATCCTTTTTAAAGTGACTTCAAGACAAATTCAGGCAAACCTAAAGGGTATTTATTGCTTTTCTGTGTCACACAGAGATGATTGCTTATCTAAAACGTGATTGAAATTATTTTCAAAGTTGTAGATTGTGGCAAAGGTAATAAGCCGTACATAGATTTCATTATTGAGCTGGAAACTATAAAGTGAATTACCTATAGGTAAAATTGAGCAAACACTAAAAACATACTGTGTTTCTTTGTTGAAAAGGAGTCTTAACATGTACCACATCTAAATGAGTGTTCTGATCAGTGTCCATTGAAACAGGGCAGTAAAGGATGAGCACAACCAGATCAAAGCATCTGCACCCACAGTGGGGTAAAGTGCGAAGAGTCCATGTACCATGCATAGTTTTACATGTGTTTAGGGAAATTAAAGTACCGTTACTTGATTGGTGATATTTTACAGTGTCCGTGGAGTTAAAAGAGGTTCTTTGCGTGTTTGCATTGCTTCACTTGGACGTAAAGAACCAGGTGGAAGGAGGGTGTGTGTGTGTAATCTCAGGATAATAGACTGTGTTCATGAGTACGTGGATGCACCACACACACACACACACACACACACACACGCGCGCGCACATGCACACACAGTATATAAGTATATTTACACATTCATACACACACTCTACTGCTCAGTCTGACTAAAGTCGTAGCAGAAGTTGAAGTTGCTCGGAGGTTTGGGGACGACGGGTGCGCTGTCGGGGATGGGGACGTTCTCCAGGTCCAGGAGGCGGAGCTTAATCTCCATGGAGAGGAGGATCTCCAGCTCGCTGCGCATGGAATCACTACTCATCTCCCGGCCCAGGAGAACACTCAATCCATCTGTCCACAGGCAGAACTGTCGGGGGGGGGGGGGGGGGGGGCGGACAATCATTAAACACAGTAAAGGAGAAAAAGGTTCTGATTGAACAACTGGAAATGTGGGTGTATAAGTGAGTTTTAGACTCACGTCCGTTCTGGTGGGAGCGATGAAGTTCAGACTGTACTCCTCTACATCGTACGTGATGCTGAACGCCAGGTCCAGCCCCTCCTGCAGGGAGGGAGGAGAACACACAAGCTGCGTTGACGATGTGCACTGAGGTTTTCGGATATCAAAAAAAATAACCCACATAGAATCACCATGCTCTGGAGATTCTTCTGTCAGCTCTCGTTTAATATCCTGTTAATGTCAGACTGAGCTCATGTAAGAACCACTGCATTATTAAGTTGTTGTTTTTTTTTCTTCGTCTATGGGGTTGAACGGCAGCTTCTGGATTGAGAAAACTCCTCCTTCACTATCCAGTCTGTCATATTCTATCAGTCCTGTTACCCTCAGGAAGTTGAACAGGCACGTTCCACCCCGCCCATTCCCACCACACTCAAGCACAGACTTAAACTTCTCTTCCTGTCACGCCGGCTCGCCTCAGTCCCTTTTCATCTTCTTTTTTTTAAAGTCTATTAGTCGTTATCAGAAGAGATTAAAAATAACTACTGACCTTGGTCTGTTTGCCTTTGTTCTCTTTCATATGAGGACAGTCTTTTCCCGTCAGCAGCCCTTTAATATCTGCAACCGGAACTGAAGGAAAGAGGAAGAATAATGCATGAACACATCATGGCTCAGACTATTAATATTTACAATGTTAGAATAAATACAACTCACTCTTCTCCTGAAGTGTTTCTATAGTCGGATTGTCTGTATCTTCCTCCGCGTCGCCGTAGTGAAGCATTTTGTGATTGGGCGACAAGCGGCAGTACCAAAGTTTATCTGAGGGACAAATGACAAAGCACAAAGGTTGGCCACAAAAGAGTCGCAGGTGTGTGTGTGCGTGTGCGTGTACACCTGTTATTCCTTATCTTGTGGGGACCTAAATCTGTTTACACAGTCACACAAAAATCAAAAAATTGTTAAGGTGAATACGAGTTTGACAGTTAGGCTGAGGTCAGGGTTAGGTTAAGGTTAGACCATGTCTCCAGGAAATGAATGTAAGTCAATGCAATCCTTTGAAGTCATGGAAACCAGAGTGCGTGTGCGTGTGTGTGTGTGTGTGTGTGTGTGTGTCTGCTCTACTCCTCACCTTGTCTACGTCGGCTGCTGATCTTCCTGAACATTGTTCCCTGACACAGTCTGTTGAGTCTCTGCTGGCGGATCAACTCGAGCAGCTCTGGCTTCAGGCGCTCTTTGAGCTCACTGGAAAAAAAAGAAGAGAAGAGAAAAACCACACACACACACACTTAACAAAATGAGTCAACCCTGTGGACATAATTGCAAGCATGAACCCAAACCACAGCAAGTCAGTCTTGAGATGTTGAATAAAACACACATTTCCATGATTATGAACAGATATTGAATGTGAGGAGCAGAACAGGCTAAAAATAAAGCCAACAACCTGCGTGCATGACAACAGTTCACTGTTACACTCGGTGTTAAGTGACAAACAACGGTATCTGGTGCTGAAAGCATCCTGTAACTCACAGTACGGGTGGAGCAAGAATCTCCTCCTGGTGCAGCCGCTCGGTCTGCCGCAGTTTGAGGATCTCGCTGTAGTTGAGGGCGTGGACTTTGTTCTTAAAGAGCTCCAGGGAGGTGGGCTTACTGGACAGCGTCCTGGTAATCTGCTCCCTCACCACCTGCATCACCTGCAGAGGGAGGACAGCGGGACAGACGTGGTTTTTACACACTGTTTGCATGTAAAGTGATTTACTGCAGACTGCCCACCTGTGTTTGCTGAGAGGAAAGAGCGATGAGAACATAGGTGAAGGAGCTTTTGATGAGTTCTGTTGACAACTGGGTTGTTTCTCATGCAGCTGGAGATGTCTTTGCATTAAATTCACCTGATTTGTTATTTTTTCATTCCTCCAGAATAAGCCTTTTATATTAATATCAGGAGCCAAGCTGTTGTGGGCTATTTACAGTAGTATATTCGGCTACAACGCGTTACTACACCACTCACTGTTGCTAAATTCACACGCTGAACCTTTAAAGCCTTGACAACTGGTTGCACGCAGCAGGGTAACAAATTATCTTTTTAACGGGGGTTTATTTTTTACACCTGTGAAATATATTTCTGGGCCATTCTGGATCATTTTCGGGGCAATTTTTTCCTAAATGTGGGGAAATATTTTGTTCTTGTGCCACAGCTCTTCAAATAAAATCTAATACTTTGTAAGAAAATCAGAATACCAACAAGTAAAATAGTTCAAAAGCATATAATGAAGGAAAATTTGTCCCAAACTGTCAGTAGATGTGCCGATCTAGTCCAGTTTCCAACCTCAAATATTAACATATCTGACAGATGTGTGTGTGCTCACTGGCCAGTTTCAACAATGGCTTTGTAAAAGTTAACTCCATACTTTTATGGCGGCGTTAAAAGCCAACGTCATGTGAGTTTCAAAGGGAATATTAGATATTTTTAAGCTGATTTTTGCCTCATGTTCCACTAATTTGTGACCCTGAGAGGCGGTGAATTGTGTTTTCTTCTCATCATATACTCAAACTTAAATCTCCATTTACAGTTTACAAGTTCAAGCTTTATTATCATTTAGTGACTGAGAGATGCGGTTACAGAATTAGAATTTCTTATATATGCACATACAGGCTAATCAGTGGTAGAGAATTTAACTGCGGCATTTAACCCATCGTTGTCACACAGCGGTCGTGAGCACGCAATCCAGGAGCAGAGGGAAGCAACCTCTGTGTGTTTGGTGTATTACATGAAATGATGTGCTATGTATAAATGTTACGTATAAGACGAGTAATCATCATCTCCAGTCCTTGACACTCACGCATCCCTCAGTTTACTGGCTGTTCAATCAGGAAAAGCACATTACTTCACTTCCTCTCCACCTTTTTTAAATAATTTTTCACTCGAAGCCACACCCACTGGCTCAGATTCCATTCATTTATTTTCCCGTCTTCTCCTATTATCAGTATTCATTTCAAGTCAACTCAATCCTGGTTCACAGATCACGTAATCAGCCTACACCTAACTCTGCCTCACTCTTTGATGATCATGCTATTAATCACCAACATTACATTAACCATCCTGGGCTTCATAGCTAACTTCAGAAAACAAGCCTCTACAGAAAGAAATAGCTGCAATTTCAGTGACTCAGCAGAGTGAGTAGCTGTCAGTTTTGTGCGTGCGTGTGTGTGTGTGTGTGTGTGTGTGTGTGTTTTCTGCATGACTTGCTCATTTGAAGCTCACACAGAGGGACACAGGGTGACCGTGGCCGCACCACAACAAGAGCTCAGGGCAGTTGGTCAAACTGTGCACTTGCTTGCAATAGCTCCCTTCTGTATATCTGCCTCTGCCGTAGATAGTAGAAAAATCGATACAAAAAAATCTATAGCGCTACAGGATCAAGCAAACTCCAGCACTATTTGTTCAAACACACACAGCTGCTGACCTACATCATTAGCGTTTGTTCACGACCTCATTGATTGCGAGTGATCACTGACTTCAGTGACGGTAGATAATCTGTCAGAACTTCTTTTTAAAGGTGCTAAAATACAAAAGGAAGGAACTTACAAAACAACAACAGACAACATCAAAATGAATGTTTAAATGATAACAAATGACACAGATTCAGACTCAGCTGAGGACGAACGACCAGAATGACATTGTGTCAGTGTGGCAGCACTGCAAGTACAGGTGTTGAAATCCAGACTGTCACTCTATATTGTGTGAACACGCAGCGACACAAAACAAGCGACGATTGAGTTTCACCCTGCCACTGCGTCCTCCGGCTCCTTGAGCCAAAATAACCTTGGTGTTTCATACAAGCTTCCTCACGCTGGTATGGTATGTCGTTTAAAATCCCCCAAAAGAAGTGTCACCTTTTTATCAACACAGCCCGCGAAAACCTTTTAGCACTACATATCAAAAACCCATTTAACTGAAACAACAGAACAAACTTATTCCACGTTACAACCAAGAAATCAATCCCAGTCTTACCTCCATCTTTTCACCCCTTTGTCCCGAGTATTTCAGCGAATTTCAATCCTGTCCACAAGCGTCAACAGTCGAATGTGACGGACATCACGAGTGGTGAGCGTGAGTCTGACTGACAGAGTTCACCTACTGTACATGGCAGGAGAGGTGTGCGCCTGTGGCTGTTTTGTAAACAGACACCCTGATATTCTCACACACACACACACACACACACACACACACACACACACACACACATGCCGCCACCCACCCCTGTGGTCCAGCCTCTCTGTTCAGCTCCACGGGCCAATGGGAGCAATGACTGGCAGCTGTCTCTAAAATCCTGCTGCATGTGCTTGTAAGCTGTATGTGTGTGTGTGTGTATGCTGACAGTTGTGATGGGGGTGTGTGTACGTAGAGTTACATTAAGGCTGTGTGTGATACGGCTTGCAAATAATGTCTATTATTAGGCTATTTATTGATATATCTTGATATAAAGCTGGACACGGGCTGTTTCTTTCTCTGAGCTCATGAAAGCTTCCTTTTGAGAGGTTTGTGCTACTCCCAGGACAGTGAGAATACATTTTACCTACTGTAATATTCTTTAAATGATCATGATCTGTATTACACAGTAAAAATTCAGTTGTTACCTTTTAAATTTCAAATGAGTTATGGTGTATTCAATTGGCTTTTTAATGTTTCATGAAGAATATTTATGCGTGTAAGAAACAATGAGATAAATGGCTCAATATCAGTGCTGCAACAGCCTTTTAAACCAGGAAAATACACCACAGATGATATGAATGATAACATCCAACATCAAAGATGATATTTTGTCTCATGTCACAATACTGATACTGATATATTGCCAAACCCTGAGCTTTGTAGCGCTGAGTCACTCACTAGCACAAGTGAACTGTGTGAGTAACGTAACCTAAACTTGTGATATCTGGTATAAAAACACCACCTCTCTTTTTATATGGATTCTCTTCCCCTCCGCTCTCTGCAGGCCAACCCTCTCGTTCTCTCCCTCTCATTGTGTTTCCAGAGGTTTTACGTTCCCACTCTGTTGTTGTGTAATTACTGCTGATGCCCTGGGCGCTTTGTTTTCCTCATTTCCGTCTCCCTCTGTTTTTGCCGCCCACCACGCTTCTCTTTTGTCCACCTAATGCCCCTTTGTCCTTGCCCCACAGCACCCTGGGTAGAAGGCCTGGGGCAAAAACAAAAGGTTGGCCTACTGTCCTGGTGCTCAGGACACAGGGCTTCTCCTGACAGAGGTCAGAGGTTCACTGAGTTTTATGACTTATCGGGAGAACACTGTGTTGAAGACGGACAGCTGTGTGTGATGTTGAAATGCGACGCAAGACAAAGACTAAACCACTCTTTCTGTCAGGAGGTCTAGTTTCGCAGTATTTCTCCCAGACAAGACCCTGCTGCTCAAGGCTCGGAACAACCTTTTACTATAGTACAAGTACTTATTTGTGGTTTTAGGATCAGTCTGCTTTCCTTAATGCAGGCAGTGAATCGTTAGCATAAGAATAAACCTACACAAAGTCACACAAGTACAAAGTTCTCATGCTACTTTCTGTCAATCTAAATCAGTGCTGCCGTTACTTGTATTTTAGTCCTCTCTGTCTAAATCACACAATCACTGCTTGAACCTTGAATACTGTAATTATCATGAATAAAGTGCAAAAGGAGGAAGCTCTGGGGATTATAATATAAGTCTTAAAGTGAAAGGAAAGACAGATTATGAGAGGCTATTGTCAACGTCTGTACCTTGTCAAAGTCCTCCTGAGTGGCTCTCATCTCCTTCCATGTTTTGTTGAGCAGCTGAATACAAACACAGAAAAGCTCCTCCATGAGTCGATCCTGGCTGAAGAAGATGGGATGGTAGTTAGATCCCGTCTCTGAGGCTGGACAAAAAAGAAAAGGATTCTCAGTCTTAGAGATGATCTGGACCAGAGGATGCAGAACACTGTATAGCAGTCGGATGCTGGGGGTCGACTTACGTGGCTCTCCAATACGAAGAATTTCACATAGGATGAGTGTGAGCTGTATGCTGCTCCTGGCAAATGGACACTCGTGTTTGTCCTCCCTACTGCTGTTCTCAAGAACAAACTGGGAGTGGGAAACAATTAGAAACAAAGCTGATCATAAACCAAAGCCTTGATCACGACGCTAACAACAGACAAAAATAATTATAATTACTCACCCTGCTGTAAGCATCAGGATACCGTGAAGCAAAATAAAACATGGTGTCCATCGCTAAAAGACCAGGAGGCGTCCGCAACAAGTCCTGACCTGGGTTACTGTTGTTCTGAAGACAGCAATAGTACAAATGTTACCACATGAAATATAAAGACAAGCATTAGAGACTAAGTTGTAACAGAAAACACTTACAGAGAAGCCTAGTTTCTTAAACTCTTTAGCGCAGAGCGAGCGCCGCCTCTCGTGGCTCAGGCTGTTCTCGCTTTCTGTCTCGAACGCTGCCTGACGCAAACTGTGAAGGATGTCTCTTTGCTCCTGATGGGAAGAAGCAGATGAGATAAAATATCAGCATATCTTTGACCAAACAGAGCGCAACTGTTTATTAACGATTCAGTAACCAGATTGTCAAACAGCTAAATAGTTAAAAGTCCAGGATGTCAGACAACTGTCCTGCAGCAGCAGTTGTAGCTCACCTGGCTATAACAGTCCAGTGGCGTCCTCATGCGAGGCTCCAGGTGATTCATAGTAACGGACTGTAGGACATAGAGGTAGTGGGCCATCTCATCCTGGACTGATCCAGAGCTATGGATGATGTTCTGCAACAAACACACAAGTGTTACGATACATAGATTTTTTTAATCAAACAGACACGGAACACTTCAAAACCCCAGCCAATTTACCTTATAAATGTACTGACGGAGATTCTTCTTGTTCAGGAAGGCAAACATGTCCTGGAAAAGAAGAAAAAGTTAAGTCAATAACATGTGGCGCAGGGGTGTATTGACACTTTTCAAACAAGGGGTGGCAGTATAGTGTCAGTAACTGACTGCTGGGTGGGATAAGGGGTAGCCTGAATTTGACCTCTGTGACCATCCCTTGCTGGTACTTGTCTCTGACCCAACCTCCTTTTTTTCAGTATCCTGGTTTAGTCACCCTGATAAGAAGGGTGGATTTGTTGATAAATTGAGGAAGTGAGTCTCTGTGTGTGTGGGAGAAAAGAGATGAAGGCCTGAATGAAGGAACTGTTTCTGTACAATGGCAGAGAAGCAGAAAGCAAACAGAAGGAGAGAAAGTCTCAACTGTCTGCAGAAACACTGAGATGAGCAGACAGACTGAGACCGATGGAGCGTGTCCAGCTGTCCTGCAGGACTCCGACTCCCACGTACAATAAGGGTCTGGCTGGTGCAAATAAACACCCATCACCCCAAGACACTGACAGCTTGAGATGTCAGTACACAAATGTCTCATGGTAAAACTGTTAAGACAACTGAAAAACAGCTAAGCTGAAGAATGAACAGTGTGTGGCGGTTTACAGCTGCAGGCAACGCTGTCTGGGAGACGGTAACTAAAGATCTATGTGTCTGCGGCATCAGTGATGTTTTATTACACCCACTTTACATGGGTGTAGCCTTGACCTGGAGGAGAGGTCATCAGGTGGTGTCCAACTTTCTTTGAGTGTTTTAACGCAGACCACAACACTCTCCACTGCCCCTCTCCTCCAGGCTTCCAGTTAATATCCTCCCTCTTATGCCACAGCCAACATGAGGCTCTTTCTACCGCCTCCCCAAACCTCTTGGCAGCTGTTTTCCTCTCACTGCCCCTAATTCCTACATTCGTCAGCAGGTTCCATGCGGATTAGGCTGGGAATCCACGGGGTAATAAGTGGAAGAAGAAGAAGAAGAAGAAGAACAGTGTCAAAAAAACCAAGAACCAGACTGAAGTGATACCTGTCTGTCTGAGTCTCCGGCTGTCTGTAGTAGGGCCATCAGCAGGGCCATGGCTTTGGTCTGTATCTGCTGATTTGTCCTGAAAGCAGTCAGAGACGAGGAAGTGAGACAAACGCACACAGATTTTAAAAAAATCGCTTTTGCTTTCAAGGTAGCAATCCTCAAAGTATACAAAAAGCCACCTTAGATATTTGGTGAAGCCTGTTAGGGCAGTGTTTTGATGAGGGGTTGCTTCAGTTGGTCAGGTTAAAATTCAGCAAGGGTAAGGGTAAGGATAAGGGGTTCTATATTTATATTGTATATTTTTATGGCGTTCGCACTGTTATTGGAGTTGCTTTTAATCTCATTGTAGATGTGTGTAGTGACAATAAAGGCATTCTACAGCTTAGCAAATTAGAATAGCAACTGTGCTTTGAAATTTTTTATACATACTAAAGAGGCTTAGATGGTGCAGAGCCACTGACTTGTTTTTGTCAGCGTGAGTCAATACTCTCTATAGATTTAAAGATACTGTATTACTATGAATCTTGTTGTACTTCTGGAATTTTAGATGTATTGTGTCATATTTTCTATGTAATTGTTATTTTCTTGACTATGATTCAGTAATAAAGTCTGAATTGAACTGAAATAAGCTTATTGAAACAACGCCACAGCGAATGTGAGCCATAGAGGTGTTCCCACAGAATTTTGAGTGGGTGACTTTTTTGTATATTACACCTTACTATTGAAAAATGACAGAGAAGTAGTTGCCTGTTTCGTGTCAATAGTACAGTCATTAGTGATGTTTTGCATATTTTCAAAACTTCCTTTTACAGAGACAATGCAGCCACTCATCAGCCTCCTCCCTGTTTCTCTGTTGGGACTCCAATTAACCAACTGTTGTGTTTCTTTAAGTTACTTACACTTGGAGGTGAGCTACAAGTCTCTCCATGGTGACTTCCTGTTTGACCTGTAGGAAGAGGCCGTGACTGCTCAGCACCATGCTCTCCAGGATGTCCAAGGACACCTGCTGCATCGATGCATCGGTAAGCTTGGCGTTGACAAAGCCGGCAATCTGAAACAAGGGGGGGGAAAGGAGTAAGAAAGTGAACATTTTAACAGTCAAGACAGCTAAATTTGGGAGAGAAAAAGAAATGTGACAAAACATCAGACAGGGAGCAGCAGATACAGAACCTTCTTGATGAAGACGGTTGAGAGGTTTTCCCAAGAAACTATCCCATGATCCATCAGTTCCATGAAGGCTGTCAGAGTGTGGGTCATGATCACATTACTCCTGAGGGTCGCAGACACACAAAGAACGGTAGATGATGTAGATTTATACATAAACAATCGTAATCCATTCACAAACACATACTTAATCAAGTATTTAACTAAGGAAAGCACTCGGAGAGTAAAAACCTCCGGCAATGACGGTGCTAACACACTACCCTATATTGCAAGAATTATATTTGGGGTTTTTTTTGTTTTTCGTTTTAAAATCTAATAATTTCCTCTTAAGTCAAAACCTGATCCATCCTCCACTTTTTTATGCTTGTGGCTAAATAAAACCTCCTTGGCAAAGGTAACTATTGTACACCAATTTATCAAGATCACTCCTACAGTATTATTTATGGTCTTAGGAGCTGTTAAATAAATAAGAATAACTTTGCTGAGTCAGGGGGAAAAAGTTCCTAATATATTCAGCCGCTTTTTTTATGACATGTTTCACTCTGTGGGATGTGCTGCTACATGTACAGGAACTATTTCACCCTTCAGCACCAACGACATATATGCGAGGAGCAACATTCCACCTCATGCAGGGAAAATATACAAGCGCAGACATGGTAACATACACACACACACACTCTGTACTGACTCATTAGAATCCTCTACTATCTTGACCAATAAGAGGTGTCCGTCTCGGCTGATGAACTCCTGGGCAAAGGTCACGTCCGTGGAAACGTTCGCCAGCTCCTTCAACGAGTCGCAGCGCACGCCCGAGTCTGAGCTCTGGATGCCCTTGAACAAGTCTTCGGCACAGCGACTCTGCGTTCACAGGCATCGACAACACAAGCACAGATAGTTAAATTTCCTCCTTTTATTTGCGGAGACAGATTAATGCTGACTCATGCTATTGTCTGAAGTTGCCCCATGCCCAATGTCACGCTATTAAAAAAGATATCTCCCCCTGCAGTGTCAGTGAAAAAGTGACGTAGAGAGTCAGAAGACAGTCGGAAGAATGTGAAAGGAGGGAGGTGAAAGGATAGAGTATTGACTGCAGACTCACCGGTGCCTTGGTCAGACGCAGAATGCAGCCGTTTTTAATGTCCAGACGATTCTACACCACACAAACAAACACACACGTATGCAGAGGAAAAACTATTTTTAAAAACGAAGAGAAAACACATCAAACACACTCTTCTTACACTTAGAAACACAATGCCCAGTAGTCAAAGCCAAATAAAATTATGTAAATGAATCTTCCAACTTCATGGCCGTGTGTCAGGCTGGCGATGCAGGCTTATACAACCAGGGAAGTTAACTGCTTGTTGCATTTATTGTAAAACAAATACAGAGACATTCTTTATTCCAGGCTGCTGCCAGGACGCTCCTGTCTCTCATTCTTAAATCTGAACAGGAACTTGTACACGGTCGTATACATGAACATTTGGGCTTAAGCGGGAAATGATCACATCGCTGCACTGCATGCAATCAAGCTATGTGTTCCACACACCCATCCAGAAGTGGAAACATCTGTGTTTAAGAACAAACTCACCAACTTCCAAGTCTGCAAGTTGGCATCCTCACACAAACTCTTGCATAACTAAAAGAGTGTGTTTCACACTCCAACAGCAGCACTGATAAAACAATCTCACTCAATGTTTCTTAAGTAAATAACACACCTTTCTCTAGTGGCACTGTAATGACTTCTACAGTCCTGGCTTTAGCTCAGAAAAGGGGGGAGGGCTTGGTGACTTGACACCAAGAAGAGGGCTGCTATAACTACTTTCTCTTCCTCCTCTATTTCGGCCAGTTTCGCTCTCTGGTTTAATCACTTATTTTTGGTGTTGTTGCTCAATATTTCCTGTAATTTCTGTGTTATTGCTCATAATAACCTGTAAGCATAATATTAAATAATTCATCTAACAGAGAATTAAGCCTCTTTCTTACAACAAGTGAGTATACCCTGGATTTTTAAACATGGATGAACCAATTAATAACATTCTCATTGCCAGACGTTTATTTACACCTGTGCTGTTGACCAGTGGGAATGGGGTATTAGACTGCGGGTCATGTGGACCCACTGCCCTGTGTCTTTTAGATGTTTCCCTGTTCCAACACACCTGATTCTAATAAATGGGTCGTTATCAGGCCTCTGTAGAGCTTGCTGATGAGCTGAGCATTTGAATCAGGTGTGTTGGAGCGGAGACATTTCTAAAATATGCAAATCAGGATTGAGAGAAATCCTGATTTACAGAATCAGAGAAATCTATCTTGTGATAGAATTGTCTATTCTATTAGGCAGCTGTGTGTGCACTGTGGGTCTCTTCTGTGGAAAAGTTATTCCAACTGCCTATGGTGCAAAGAAACCTAAAACAAGGAAAGCAATGAAAATGTGTCTCAATATCAACAAAGCATTTCAGATACTGAGTCACTGTGCATCTGGGGGTAGGACCAGGAAATAGCCTTGATTTGTTGCTACTCAACAACCACGGCTTTGTCTCAGATGTGTGAGATCTTTTGACAAGTGCTTGTCATTTTATGTTTATAAAGAAGTCTAAAACCACAATTAACTTTATCTTGAATGTTCACTCAGGAGCAGATCTCTGAGTTGATCAGCCTTGACATCTGTGGCCATATCGCACAGCCCTACCTGGTGTAGATTATTATCTGTATTGATGTCTATATAAGTATAACTCACTGATTCAGTGATGTACGTCTGTACTCCATCAGCATACTGCAGAGCATAGTTGTCAGGACCTGGGAGATTCCAGCTATAAACACAGACACAGAAATATCAACTATCACAATAACACATGGAAATACTAAATTAGGGATAGTAAAGCCCTTATTTACTTACCCATCACACACTTCCTTTATTACAGCAGAAAGGGGTTTTTTCTGTGTAAAGAAATAACACATGTTTTATAGGTGCATATACAAACACACACACACACACCTGCTGCACACATGAGTCATAACAACAGGACTTTACTATCAAATAATTCCCTCCGTCAAGGAGCTGAACACATGGCCTCGGTAAGAACACGTTGTTACGGTACCACAGCTATTCTCACTGGCTGTAAACCGTGTTTGCTGAGAAGAGGAAATCCAAGTGCTCCTCAACACTTTCTGAACAATGTCCCTCTCAGTTTCCAGATCCCCCTTTGTACATAAATAATTCCCAGACTACTTCCATGTCTGACTCTCAGCTATCCTGCTATTAGTGGTCAGCCCCGCGGTCAACCAATGAAAATGTCCTCGGCTTCTGTGGTAGACCCAGTGGACGGCCTGTTATTAGTGGCAGCCAAGAGGGTTGACCGATCAGATGTGTTAAATGAAGACAGCCAGGCCAAAAGACGTTTTTTAAGAGATTCTTCTGGGGCTGACGGGAGTAGTTGTGAGCTAAAATAAAAACATTTTGTGACGGGAACGTGCTTTCGCATTCTAATTAGCACTTCTGAAGAAGTGAGGCTATTGGTTAACGTATTTTGGCATGAAAACAAGTGCAACTGGGATCTCTGTCCGTTTCTGTTTTGACTGCACTGCATTGTGCAACAGCTGAAATAACCAGACAGTGTAGTAAATACCTGTTAAGTCCATTCTCTCTCTCTGTTCAAACCCTCTCAAGTGATGTACAGTATGTGTTTGTGAGTGTGAAAACACACCCCTGTTGTCCGACATACGGTTTAAACTCTGACTCATGGGTGGTGTCAGAAGTACAACTTCCCCAAAATTTCTAGAAAACACATGGAAAGCTTCCCCACTATCACATTTGATTAAAACCATAAAACCAGTGGGCGTGGAACCCTAAAGTGTTCAAGATGACAATATGTCGCTTTTTTATTGTTATTACTGCACTCGTTTCAGGATCATGTATTTGGGTTTTATGCAAACATACAAATGTATTTTAAACCTTGATTTATCTTCAAATTTACATTTGTCATGTGGACTTGTCAGTCATTCATGAACACCCAGCTTCTCGGAGTTTGGCAAGCTCAATATATAATAACTACCAGTTTATACCAGTGAGCTCCTGTTCACTCTAGTAACAACCATGTCAAGGTTTTCCTTTATAAACCAGCTGGAGGCTGCACTTGGATGCGGACTATTAAACCTAACTCACAGCTATCCCTTTTTTTAGTACAGCCAGCTGGGAAGGTAGATTGTGGTTGTCAGGCTGAATAAGTAAAAGTGGATATTAGATTCTGTGCTGTGAAGTGCAGTGTGTTTATTTTCACAAACAGTTGATTTTGAATGACTCTGGTGAGATATTGAGATAAAATAGCACCTGGCTATGGGTGCTGGTAGGTGGAGATGTTTATTTATCTTTGTAGTAATTTGTTTTACTGAGTTTTTTCTGATTATTTTTTATGCCTAATCACTAAGTATCTTGTCATTTTAGATCCTGCCTTCCTGTGCAATCAGCTCATTCCCCTCACCTGTTGTTCCACGCCCCTTCCCCTCACCTGCAGCTCATTAGCTCCTCTGTATATAACCTGCTCACATTCACCATACCTCTGCCGGACTGTCTTGTGTTCTTGCCAAACTTGCCTACATTCTTAGTTCAGTAGTCCTGTGCTGACCCCTGGATTCTTGCCTGCTGTTTATTGAATGTGTTTGCTTTGTAGGACTGGCTCTCTGGTGTTCTTTACCCCTGACAGTTTTAAGTAAACTGAACACTCCTTTGAACTGATTTCTGCCTCTGTCGTGCTTCTGGGTTCTTCTCTGCCAGCACACTTCACGATATGCCTGTATAATCTGCACTCATGCTAACACAAGTTAAGTTATCTTCCTAGAATAAATGTGTGCAAATTCTACCAATATTAAGATGCAAATAATGTTATGGAAACAACATGACGGTGAGCAGGAATGCAGACCGCTCATGAAACACATTATATTCTACTCTGAATAGTAAATACTGCCTCACGGCGCTGCTACAAACATTTGTCTCCAAGCACAGATCGCCTGAGCAAACATTGCTGTTGAATCTCGTGACAAACAAAGCAAAAAAATAAACCCTTTAAGGGTAGCACGGAGGTCATCTCTGTGGTCTACGGGTGTGACACGCACTAAGAGGAAGTGCTGCCTAAAAAGGCTTAGCTGAGGGCAAGACATAACCATGGCAGTTCACTGTCACAGCATAAAGCAAAGTGTGATTTCTCTCTCTCTATATATATATATATATATAGTAGATGTTCACAAATACAAATGTAAATGTAAACAATGCATGTGTCTGCATGTATTACCTGATCAAGTTGTATGAGCTGTGGATAAGCCCCAGGCATCTGGATGGCTATCTTCACAATGTCCTTCTGCTGAGGCATTTTGGCACCTCTTAATTCCACCACTCTGTAGATTGTGAAATACAAATGAGTTGATAAATAAGTGCTTTCTGTATTAAATGTCAGAAGCTTTACATATTGGAACAGGACAATCCTTGATGACAGTTTTATAAGAGAATTTGGTGCAGAGAAGAATTCCGAAAGGAAGAAAACTGAGAATGTTTTAGGAAAACAAAGTACAAAAAAAGCTCTGCACAGAACATGATGGTGTTAATTTAAAGTAGAATTTAATGGTTGTGTTAAACATTGAAGCTCAATTAACAGATCACTTCCCATTTTATTCCTGTATAAAATGTGGATCTGGAAAGAAGTGAGCAGTCATTCTGCTAAAAAAAGAAACTGTGACAAACTGAATAATCAAGTGACTTCACAAAAGTAGTTCTCCTTTACTGTAAACTGCTGATTCTGGTAATCCCAAAAATGATTTACAGCAGTCAGGACGTAATGTTTGCGTGCATTTTTGGTGCGCAGAGTGAAGCAGAGAAGGCAAAAAATACTGTCCACACACGCACTATGGATTGTTCACTTTACACTCATCGCTTTAATCCCAGAGACAACAATTCTTCCTCAGCCTTCACAGCATTCCCTGACGATACAGAGGACGCTGTTGTTGTGCTTCTGACCCTTCCCCCGTCTCCTCGTCTCCTTGTCCGTCTCTTTTTCTGCCCGACTCTCGGCACATGGAAACAATACAGTTGGATCTAGATTCTTCTGTAACTCACAGGGAAAGAGAGGAGGCCCAGCTTGTGTCTGTGTGATTAATAACCAGCACCCTCTGCAAGAGATAGTTAACACAGTTCCAATCCACTTCACCACAGTTTATGGCAGGTTTCAAAGCAATGCTCCTGTCAAAACAACCACACGCCCTTACTGTCTTCACACCTCACTCGCCCTGAGGCAGCGTCTTTCCTGATGTAGGACGCCCTTCAAAGCCAGAATGAAAAAAGGACACAGCAAGGAAGATGGTTTTCGTCAACAAAAAGATGCAAATCCAATCACCTCAGCTTTTCTTGATAATTGACAAGCACTGGGTATTGAAGGAAAACCCAGAGGTGCTAAAGAAAAAATCTGGTGGTGGTGTCGAAGGTCAACTTCCTTCCCACAAATCACAAGCAGCAGTTTGCACAGCCTTAATCTCTAAGAGGTTTAGGGGATGTAGATTTGTTCATGGGCGGCTTATGTGTCAGCAAATTCAGAGGCAAACTGGGTAATTGCATGTCATGTCTGTGCAACAACAACAACAAAGACTTTCTGTGGCTTTTAAATCTGGCCGTCTGTCTTGAGCTGTATAATAAAGAATGGAAACGGAGTACATGTATGTGTCCGTCATCTGAACATTAAATTGTTGGTTTGCTAATGGACATGGTGACATATACTAAAATTAAAGTTAGGGCCAGTTATTTATAATCTGATTTGTGGAAAGCTGCTTCACATCCTGATATATATCACTAAATAAAGTAGGCAAAAAGCCAGTGTTTGTATCCTTTGAAATATGCTAAAAAATTAATTTGAACCACATGTAAAATGATTGGCTGGGTAACTTGTCTGCCACTAACCAACCTGCCGAATAAGCCAGAAGTTAGTCATGGGAAATGTTAGAGAAAGTGCATCCAAAACTGTGGGCAGAGCTTCAACAAGTGGGCCCACATGAGGGGGTAGGCTGTATCAGCCAGCTTTAAAACCAGCTGTTACACTGGGGGAAAAAAGGAAACTTAAGATATTTCACTTGGTAACACATTAATGAGTCCATTCCAACTAACTTGCTGAATTTAGTTAGAATAAACATAATTTAGGTGTTACCCATTTAAAAAAATATTTTTCAGTGTTTGTCAAACACTAAGGCCTTGTTTAAACTGCAGCCCAAATTGGATTTGTAAGCACATCCGATCAAAATCATAGTAGACTAATAGTCTCGTCTTCCATTGGGATTTCTATAGTTACAGGCCACGTCCTGGAAAAACAAGCTGTCTAAACAAAATAAACAAAATGGACAACAGAAATCTGTGCCTGTTTCTGTCGAAAAATGGTTATGTGGAATCAAGGTGCAAACTTTCTTCTGATTTTAATCTATTGTCCTCCACTGTGTCGATAGTTTAACGCACCTCCAACGAACTCTCTCTGGATCTACGTTGTTGTTGTAGTTGAAGAAGACACTTATTTGAGAAACGAGAGGTTCAGATTGAAACAGATGCAGCAAAACAAAACAAACTAGATACAATCTGGATATGCTAAAAAAATCACAGCTGCCACAATGACCAAGCACTTGTTGGTGACAGTGGAGAGAAATAGTAATTCCCTTTTATTATTCATTTCACCCAGCCAACTTCTCTAATGTGTGCTAATAATAGGAAACTGTAGGAAACGGTCTTCAAAAAAGGAAAATGGTAAGTAAAACTAAATTGCTCATACAATGGCAAAAACAGATAATTTCAATGCCTTATATCATGAATAAAGAGTGTATGTCTTTTTTTTTTTAACAGAATATATTTTGACAGTTTAAAGAAGGGAAAGCCAATGTTGAAACCTTCTGCAACCAGCCTAAATGAAAATTCTCAGATAAAGAAGTCAGATAGAGCAGTCCACAGAGAATTAAAGCATTCCAGTGCAGAAGACTTTCAGCTTTCTGGGTTTGCACTCGATGACAACAAAGCACTATTAGTCCACGTTCAGCGTAACCTGTCTGTACATGCTCCAGTCCTCCTGAAACACTGGATGGAACTCAGTCTTCACTGACATTTACTCCTTATAACATAACAAGCAAAACAAAACAATCCTAGAAGGTGTGGTAACCTGTTTTCTGATTCATCAAATGAATTGCACATATTTAATTACACTAATTGTCATTAATGCAGCCTGCAGAAGAAATTTTATAATGTATAATAAAAAATACCCTATATTGATCATATTTTACATTTTTATAAACCAGCAAAATGTCTCTAAGCACTAGATATTTAACCACTGTTGAATTTGAATTTTTAGATTCAGTTTCATAGTGTCAACAGAAAAGTTGAGGATCAAAAGAAACAATGAAGTGGTTGGTCGTTTTGTTTTCACAAGTCAGCAGAGAGGAGGTTTTTCATCTGCGTTTCCACAGAGGTTAACCACAGTCACTGCCTGTACCTGAACACTCTACAGTCTGCATGTGCCTCTGAGCCTTTAAATAAAACACAGTGTCTCTCTCAGTGTTAATATTTCAGGTAATGTAATAAAATATGAACACAGTGATTACCAAAGCTTAGCAAAGCTGTTAAGCATCTATTTATATTTAATAAATGTAACAATTACTAAATTACTACCAAAATTATCAGACAGCTGTGCTGATCTCTGAATATCTGTTGTTAACTATCATTAAAGACAGTTGTTTTTTCAATCATTAAAACAAGCTTTATGACTTTTCAGCTTCTTAAATTACTTCTTAAATATAAACAATATTTTCTGGTTTCTTTGCTTTATATGACATAGAAATCATTAAAACGGAATAATTTTGGTTTGTGGACAAAATAAGACATTATCATGACGAGGAATGGTAAACACTGATCAACATTTTCTGGCATTTTACGAAGTAAAATCAAGAATATAATCAACAGATTAATCAACTATGAATATAATTGTAAGTTGCAGCCCTATACTTGTAAAATATTTACCAAGTAGTTGAAAGAAGAACAGGGAAATTACTGTAAATTAATGTAGGTACTATACTGTTTAGGACTGCATACGACTGATTGTTACTTGATGATTACAACACAGGACACAGAGACAGATACATTACAGTATTAACCTCATTTACACTGTAAATTATTATAAGAGTGTTTGGAAAAAGTAAGAGTGGAGTTTCTTTTGACCCTTTAACTTCAGTGAGATGTCAAATGTCACATCCACCTCCACAGTGTTCAGCAGCTGTCAGTGTCTGTCCTCTGAACAGTTCGCTTCATTAGGCTTAAAACCACAAGCACGACCAGACCTTTTGTTAGTGGGTAGAACGCTCCTCCCCTCTGTGTGAGTGTGTTCCAATTCAGGACTAGTACTCCTTGTGGGGACCAAAGAACCTCATTTTTGAGGCTTGTTTAAGTTAGTGTACACTTCTGGTTAGGTTAAAGTTAGTGTTTAACATTCACTGGTCATGGATAAGGTTAGCGATAAGGCTTTGGTTGGGCTTTTCAAACTTCCTAACAAGAATAGCTGCACTTGTGTTTGTTACCACTTTAGGACTTTTCCTGGCATAAACGCTGACCTTGTCCGGGCCAGTAGTCCAAAAACCTGGTCCAAATGAGACAGAGCGTCATTTCTGAGTTAACTGGATAAGTTTAGGGCCAAGCCTGTTTAGGCTGTTAACAATAATGGCTGCACAGACTCATGTATATGCCTATACTTGTATTTATATCTTTGAAGAAAAAGATCTCCTCACAAATATCTTTGTGAGGACATTTGGACCTTGTTTTGACATTTTGTGTGGACCCCACAATGTTAAAGAGCTTTTCCCTGGGTTAAGACCTGGTTTAAGGGTTAGTGTTAGAATTGGGTTTAGGGTTAGGCACTAAGTTGTGATGGTTAAGGTTCGGGTAAGGGGCTAGGGAATGCATTATGTCTATGAAGTGTCCTCACTAAGTTATAAAAAGAAGTGTGTGTGAAGTAGGGGTCTCTCAGCTGCCTGAAATTCCTAACCTGACAGGGGACACCCCCCCTTCCACAAACACACACACACACACACACACAATAAGGATAATAATACTATGTATAAATAGTAGTATACAAATAATTACATTATACTATAGAATAACACACTTCTGTCGTCTATAAGTGAAACTAAATGATGCTAACTAACTAGCCGTGGGCTACTACAGACTAATAAGCTACAGCCAGTGTTCACGCAAACGTGATGAGGAGGAGAAAGAAAAGTTAACGTGCACATAAATAAATGTCAGTGAAGTAGTTCTTATTTAAACCACAGTGAAAGTTATGTGTCAGAAGTTTATGTGTGAGTTTTAGTAGCTGCAGATGTTGTTGGGTTGTTATTTTTTTTGTCCTCCTGTCGGACTTTGTCCTACCTGATTTGAAAAGGCGAGTCGATGCCACTGTCCTACAGAACTGCCGCAGTCTGCGCGAGAAACATTTGTCACGGTCTCTCTGTGCGTTTTCTATTCCTTCAGAGGGAGAAAAAAAAACAACCCTTGTCTCCCAGAAGTCACTCTCTTCTTCTCTTACAGAAACATCTGAACTCCTCGGAGAGCAGGAGGAAACTCCTCACTTCAAGTTTTCAGGAATGATTAGTGGATTTAAAGTTCCGGGTTGGTTGGAGTCGTTCGGTCGAGGGTTTGAGCCTGCGAGGCTGCGAGCCTGCAAGTCTGCCAGATTAAGACCCCTAATTCTCGGTTCGAACTTTCAAAATAAAACTCGTCACATTTAGTCAAATATTTGTAGCTTGGCGAAACTACGACACACTAACCAACTTTCGTTATTTACTAAAAATACAATTCAGTGAACAACATAGTGTATGTTTAACCATTTCACTGCTTGTCGGACCACACAAACGATTACTTTGTTTGGTGCGCTTTTACTTTGAAAAGAAAACCGCACAAGTTCCGAATGTACTTATGGTGCCTGTCCTAAACTATACCAGATTTTCCTCCAAATTTCCAAGAGGTTGTACATGAATTCATTCAAAGTTCCGGGTCGAGTACAGTTGCGGACAGCCGCCCCCTGCCGTCCCATTTTCTACCCCATATGTTTAACCTCCTGCACACTTTAAATTAATCATAATAAAGCTTGTACAAAGATATTCAAACTCACTGTTATTACTGATTTACAAACTACTGGCCCACTGGACAATAATAATAATATAGTGCATCAAATGACAAGGTAAAAGCATTAAAAGAGTATTAGTTTTGATTTAAAAACAAACAAACAAACACCATAAGCATTGTTTTACTTTGCTGTTGCTTCACTTTGAATACAATGTGCTAACTAATACTAAGCCACTTATGTGATTTTACTGCCCTCTAATGTTAAAACAAAGTGTGTCACACTGGTTTGGTGTAAATAACACAACTTAATGCAATTTATGTTTGTTATTTATACTTGTATCAATAATAGCCAAACTCTACTCTGTCTACTCTGAGGTGGTGGGCCCCTAAATTAAATTCCCATTAAGTCTTGGGACGGCACTGCGTACACCTTGGCTTAGACTGTGGAATGACAGGAAAGACTTTTACGGAGACCTCAGGTTCTGACCAAACACACATATTTTGGGGGTTTTACAGTGCTTTTATTTTAGAAAGTAAGTGTTAGAGAAAGTGGACCTAAGAGAGTCGACAGGAAATGAGGGGAGGAAGAGATAGGGAGCAATGTGCAACTCAAGCTTACACTGGGGGGTTTTACATCAGTATGTAGAAATGTGAGCAATTACTAAATGAATCAACTATTTTGCTAATTGATTATTAAAACATGTTTTCCGATTTTTACGCTTCTTAGATGTGATTATTTTCAGGTTTCTTTGCTCCATATAACAAAAATTATAATTTTGTGGACAAAACAACAATAATTTCCAGGTTTGGTAAACACCAATCAACATTTTCTGCCATTTTATGAACCAAACAATTACTAAATTAGTCAAGAAAATTATGGTGAGATTAATTTATTATTAACGAGGCCTTGAATCACACACTGATGAGAGTTTAAAGACTAAATAACCAGCCACACCATTGTTATATAATACACCAAACTCAGAATTTAACGACTTTCATCTTTGGATATCAGATGTGAAGAAGTGAGCTATGTAGGCTCTTATTTTTAAATTAAATCAAGAACACACATTTATATACTTTAAATAAGCTTTTCTAAACAGTGTGACAACTTAAACGAAAAGGACACTAGACAAAAAGATAAAGAATACCAAAGAGTTTATTCTGTGTCATTTGATGCAACTACATCTTTACAACAGTGAGCCTGTTAAAATATAAACAACCTGTAGGTTTGCGTCTCACATGTCTGCACACGGACATGACTCAACTGTTAAAACTCTCCAGCTACTCACGCAAAGTCGTCCACAACACTGGTTACCAAGCGTGAACCTGTCTGTCCACAGTGATGTAAAGTGCAATGATGAGACAAAATGCTTTGACCAAGCGGGAAAGGTTTTGTGGATAAAATCCCTTAAAACGTTAAGTGTAGCTGCAAATTGTTTAGCCATGTTCATGTCTTAATATATCTAGCAGGTATAAAAATAAATGCTATTCTATACAAGCGGTAGAGAAGGATATACACAGTTCATACTGTACATACATACATACATTTGTCATCCTGGGCAAAAAACAGGATATTGTTACACAAAGAGTGATTTTTACTGAAGAGAGAAAAAAAAAAAAAAGCACCATAGACAAACAAATATCGATATTATACAGTTTGACTGGTAACAAATAATCCATCCCTTGCAGAGAGAGAATATTTAAACTTTAAAAATTGAATTGTTGATTATTGACAAGGATGAACAGACAGACTGGAAAAGGAATAAAACATAAACATGACAAACAGTAACTGTGCCAAATATACAAAAACATGGTCATATTTAATGACATGGTGACTATATGCATGATAAAAACACATCAAAAATACACATCCTTTTACATACAAATTAACTGAGTACGATGGTATTCATATACAAACATTATAGTTAAAAAAGATAATCACAACAAAACTGAATCCGGAAAAGGCGGGAAATAAAAGTTACTCCTGATGTGCACCATTTAAGTTGTACATGGAAAAGGTCCAATCGTGACAGTACGGAGGTAAAAATTAAACTGAAGGCATGCCTATTTTTTATTTCTCTTAATAATCAAACTACTCGGTGCGGAAGTGGCATTATTCTACCAGTATAAGAACATGGTAGTTATAAGATGGAGTTTACAGGAGACGTTTGGATTTTGCTAAAAGCAGTAGCGGTAGTAGGCTAAATGCTTTTGATGAGAAAGAATAATTCTAAGATAATATTTCAACTAAATATACATCAAGTGATGTGGGAGAGAACGAGACTCCTGCACCTTCTTTGGGCTCAGTTTCCAGACTTGGGGAAATCAGGCTAAAGACTTTGTAGACCAATCACAGGGCAGCTCAGAGAAAGCGAGCACTCAAAAAAGGCTCATCAACCAAGCAAATACATGCATGTGTCCTTTGGGTGTTTGCAATTCAAGCATTGGCAATCAACTGCCTACGCTTGAGAGCAACTCTAAAAAAAGAAAAGGGTTTAAAAGAGGACAATACATGCAATAAAACCTGTTAATATGGCCGGAGAGACTGCCTCATCTGTTTATGTGAAGCATGTGTGTCTGTCCTTACTCATCTGATGAATAGCTCAGAACAGAGCATCCATATTCAGAATGTGATATTTTAAAAACCAAAATTCAAAAATACATTTGTATTTTTACCCTGCCTACTACTGATTAATGGAAAATGGTATTACTCTAAAAACTTCTCCCCTTAGCCTGGTATTGTTTTCTTTTGGTCCGTGGCTTATTATATAATAAAGTTAATTTGCATCAATAGCTTTGTTTAAGATCATCGTGCAGGAACTGGAACTCAGCAATACTTTACTTCAGCACTTCATTTGTGTCTGGAACCCTTTTTTGTATTTTTGCTCTGCCTGTGTCTCACATGTAGTTCATAATAAAAACAATTATCTTTTGTGAGATATTACAAAATATATATTCTCTATGTACATGAGGACAGTGCATATTTAACCAGTTGTGTTTGAACTCATTCAAGCCACAAGTGAGCAGCTGCCTGGGGGATTTAGGCTATGCTCCGATAGGTTTCTTTCTTCTTTTTTTCCTGGAGGTGTCTGACTTAAAATAAAAGAGTGTTCAATTCAAAGACAAGAAGCAGGCACACAGACACACAACCACACTCATGTAAAGTATGCTTATACATTCGCTCACAAGCACACAGGAAAGCTAATACACAAAAACATGTAGATTTATAATACACAATAATCCAAAAATATAGTCATCTGTCTATATTTCTTTTGACTCCGTTTCCTTGGAAAAGCAGTGAATAAAAATGTTTTGTTCTGTATTTCTTCAGGAGGCTGTACATCGAGCTACTGTCTGACCGAGCTCGGCTTGAGCTCGCTGTGTCGGTGCAGAGGTGTCCTTGAAGGCCGTCCATAACGGCTTTCTCGCACCTCTCCTTACCTTCCCTGACAGCAAGGGGGAAAACTTGGGACACAATGAAGAGCGATCAGCATGTGCGGGCAACTGTTTCCTGCACTGACGACAGACTCGGAGGTCAGAGGTTGAGAATAGGGACGTCAAAGAGGTCGCACAGGCCTTCTGTCTCATCCAGGTTGTATATGTAGTCATGGTCGCTGGGTGGAGGGGACAGGCGGAGGAGCGGCGAGAACACTGGAGGCAAAAGAGAGAAATAATGACACATACATACAGGATCCATAAAATAAGACATCATACTCCTGTCTTCAAGAGCCTCTTTGTTACACAGATGCAAGCTTTAAAGGAGGTGCTTTTTGTTCACAACTTATAGTCAATTTGTGGCATATTAGAAGAGAAGTAGTGTGGATGTAGTCTGTATTTGTCATCTGTGTGTCTCTCTCCATCAGTGTGCCTGAGAGCAAACATACCTTCTGATGCCATCAAATCCTCCAACAAATCTCCACTCATAATTTCTGTCAGAGAGAGAGAGAAAGAGATATAGGGGGGAAGCAGTGACGTGAACAACTGTACAAGTGCTAGAGGGAAAAATAACCAAATCTAGATAAAACAAAGGACAAAGTTGTTACCTTTTGTTGGATCAAACATTTCTGAGAGTTCTTTAGGGAAGTCCAGCACTAGAGAGAAACCAAAACAACATGTTCAGCCAACAGTCAAATAGTTAGGTGAACAATAGGAAGAGGTAAGTTGATGTAGTTGGTATAATTGACATTTCAGAAAAGCTGAAAAGTCATGCATTGATTGATTTCCTTTTAAATTTTACAAATTACTAATAGACATGAAATTGAACTAAAGCATTTAAATGATTCAGCCTTGGTCGAAGCTGTTAGCTCTTGTTGATTTTACATATTCAAATTTAGCTGTGCTTCATATTTTCCCCACTTCTGGTCAAACATGGCAACAACAGCCACTGAATGATTACTATGTGACAAGTGCAACAACAAAACCAATACCAGCAAAGCCTGAGAGGTGAAAGTAAAACGTTTTTCCGTCTCCTTTGGCTGAAACGGAACTCACATTCAGAGGGATCCGACTTAATCGGTTCAAATACCGCAGAGGCGGATGAGGACACAGATCCGTCTAATGACGCAGAAGACTGCAGTTGCTGAGTGACTGCAGCAGGTGTATCTGTTGTTGGTGTGAGTAGTGTGGTGCTCGTCACTTCTGAAAGCAAGCAAACAGGAGACAAGACACTGTAAACGACTATGTTAATAATTGTCCCTGGTGTCACACATTGTCCAGTTTTAAAAACAGCAACAAAAGATGAAATGAAGTATTCTATGACACAGGGAAAAGTTTATTTAACAGGTACAAAGATAAAAAAAAATATATCTCAGCTCACTGAACTGTCTACACCCCCCTACCTGTCACTGGTGTTGATGCTGTTATTGAGGCAGGACCAGGTTTTATAGAAGCTGCTGGAACTGCTTTGGGGACCTGAGGAGTGGGAAGATGTACAAAGGTCATAACAGTGCACAACAGTGCACAACAGTCTCATTCAAGAGGCTTCTTCAGTTCCTGGGCTGGTGTTATTTTGCCTGCTTTGGTCAGTGTAAGTAAGCAAAGCCGGCATTAAGAGATAAATAGGAGTCTCATTAGAGAGGGCAAACACTTAACAAGTATGTTCTGCATAGTAAACGCTAACGCTAACATTTTTGTGAACCTGGGAGGCAGCGGCGGCTGACTGGGAGGTAGGTGCTGGGAGGTTCTGGAGGATGTCATCCGGAGGAGGGACGGGCAAAACAACAGGAGAGGCACTAGACGGGTCCTTATTCACCAGCAAAACCTCGATGGGACCAGATGAACTCTTGAGACGGATCTGGTACTTCCTTTGACCATTGAGGACCTGGACATGAACAACCAAAGACAAAGTCTGAGACACAAGACGGAACAACAAGTGGACTTGGTGTGTGTGTGTGTGTGTGTGTGTGTGTGTATATATATGTATGTATGTATATATATATATATATATATATATAAAGTGTCCAAACACAACTTACAGACTCTGGTATGGGCACCTCTAGTTGTGTCCCATTGGGCGCACGAATTGCTAGCAGTGTGTCACCTGCAAGAAAAATAGGTGATGAGTCATGAAAGGTATCATCAAATGCAAGAGTAAAGAAACTGAAAACAAGCGAAAATATAGATGAAAAACATACCTTTGAAAGCTCCACAGAGGTCTTCATGTTTTATATACGCCATAGTATAAATGTGTTAAGGGTCAATGATGTCAACAATACAGTCTGCACATTTGAAGGCTGTTTTTTTTTTATGGCCTGGCTGAAGCAGTTTATGTTACTATTTAGTATTAATCAAGATTCAAAAACACTGATTCTACAGCTGTAGTGCTGAAAAAATGCTGCTCGTCACAAATGCCTTCCGTTTATGAAGCAGGTTTTCCTTCAAAAATGTACAAAGCAAATCTGAAATAACTATGGTTAAATAATCCAGGTTATTGTCTCAGACTTTAGAAAGTTCCCTTTAGATGTAGTCAGTCAACATACAGCTATGTCTACAAGATTACTCTCTGACTTTTATCTATTATATTGGTGGAGTGCACCTTTAAACGGCCAGTACAGAGAACCTAAATATGAGCGTTTTGGCTGACAAAGCAGGCAGAATCTGTGGGGATGTCGAGTATGCCCATGGCAGGATAATCCACTGTAAAATGCCAGATGGCATTGCTATTGGGTAGGTTTCACTGTTTTGTCATGGTGTCTACAGTTGCTCTGTGCCACCGAGCGCCATATGCCAATTGCAAAAATGTTTTTATGTAGTCCTTTATGAGCACCTTATCCCAGGATGAAATAAGGGTCTGTCTTCTGCAGGAAAAGCCCTGGCTGTGCATCAGTACCTACAGTTTGGAGTTAATAACCTGATTCTGTCTTGAGACAGTGTGCAGTGAAGGATATGGGCCATTGTTGGTGTCATCTGTGACGTTCTTGATGCTCTGTTGGACCCAGACTCTCTGCTGGTCCAGCTCATTTTCCCTGAGAGCCAGATCATCGAGCTCCGCTTTCAGATCGATCAGTTTATCGGCAATCTCCCTGGTGTTACAACCTGGACCTACACCCCTGAAAGACAAAGATGAATTCAGGCTGCGTCATGTTCAGAGAGCAGGACAGACAAAGATCATTGACACAACTTAAAAGATTCATCCTAGTTCACTTTCTCTTGACTTGCTTAAGTCCACACCATTAGCATTCCCAACCAATTTCATTTGAAACTGGAAGCTACTTGGGGTCAGGACAGGTTAGCTTATGGGATCAATCCAACATTTATCCATCATCATCAGATCTGTTTGTGAAAATAACATAAATAAGGTAAAAGAACAACAATAAAAAACAATCAAACTTAAGTAATCACACAACTGTCAGAAGTGTAGTGTACAGTACTGAGCAAAGCCAGACTTTGTTCTGTACTCTGATAACATTCATATCTATAGCTCTGCAAGAACAGCCGGGTACAGCCTCCTTTCTATTTGTCAGACCACTTTATAATTATGAAATTATAAGACTGTGACAACTACTCCTAGATAGGAAGTGTGCAAATGAAATTGTCAGTTATAGGACCTGAAACAGCCTCATGTAAAACAGACTAACATTCCAACGTAAGGCCAATAGCTTACATTATTACAGAGAAGAGAAGTCCAACATTTCCCACAATTTTTTTTCCCTTTTTTAAGTGTGCGAAACAAGGACATCAAAATGTGTACTCAATTGTATTTTTTGTTTCGAGTAAGTATTAAAGGAAAAAGGTTATGGTTATTTTACTTAAACAGTGAACTTACTTCCATTGGATACTGTTCTTGGACTTCTTCTCTATAAGTCCAATTCCCTCTAACACATTAGTGATGTCGTAAATGCGTCTTTTCTGCCGCACTGCCAATGTGTCTGCAGCCTGGGTGACAGGACAAAAGCTATGAAAATACAATAGAGATAACTGCCATTTCCTTTTGTACATGCCAACAAGTTCAATGCTTCAAAAAAAAAAAGAAAAAGAAAAAGGATGAGGTTTTACCACCCAAATTAGTGCCATTTAAACTGCCATGACAGCCCAATGTGTTTATAAAAATGATAACCATATGGCTGGGGCTGATAAGTCTATGCTTTGACAGCTTGCCACGAGTAAACTGGAGTCACAGACCTGCTGAATGACAGCTAACTATAAGGGCTTCTATTCAGTAGTTGACATAACAGATTTATGATGTATTAATGAAGGCGTCAACTTAAGTGAGGCTGTGAGAGTCACAGACAACAAAGGTGAATGGCCTTTTACCAGACCTTTTATTACTAAAGCTTTAGTACAAAACTATTTTAAGCCATGGCTCTCATAGTAAAGTCTTGAGTCTAAATATGAATTATCGTGGAACAATCATGCCAATCTCTTTTGTATATGCTTAAGGACAAGACACATTTTAATATGTTTTCTCTCTTTAGTTAAAGGTTAGATGTAAAATAAAATCTGTGTCATAACACATAAATATAGGGTGGTTTTTTAAATTGTTTTCAGGAAAGTTTAATTGTGTGCAGCATAACTCAAAAACTGTGGTTTGGATTTGGATGCAATTTTCTGAGGATGTAGGTTATGGCTTGAAAATAAATAATTAGATTGTGGTGGTAAATTAGATAGGGATTAATAGGGTTTCTTTAAAAATGATAACCTTGCGAGATATTGACACTGTAGGAGACTGAGTGGCCTTAGTGGAGGTTTCCACTCCAAGTGTTTCACTTGGGCAGATGAAAATGGGAGTGAAAGAAAAATGTGCATGTTTGGTATTTAATTATTATTATTATTAGCGTAACACAGTGCCACCATGAGTGTCAGCAGCCGTGAAGCCAATCAGTCTGCCAAGTCAGTGAGGTCACAGTGTGAAAAAGAAACTGTTCTGTTATATCAAGTAATGCTTGGCTGGTCAAGCTGCCATCTGGTTCTGGTAGAAAACATACCACAGGAAGTGTTGCTATTTATGTCATTTTGTTTAAATAAATCTGGGATTCAGATTAAACGTGGGTTACCTGTACATAAATATTATATTCAAGATTTATTGATTCTGATTAAATTGTGTTTTATTGAGACACTGATACTATGAACAGGCTGCTCAGCAAATATGTTGATATTTTGATTTATACAAAATGTCTAATTAAGAAGTCGGTGGCTTATACATTATCTTACAAAAATGCATATGCTATTTAAAGCGGCGGTAAAGAAAAACAAAAACAACGTTCGTTGATCTTTGAAAACGTTCATGTATTTTGAACGACTGAAAATCAACCAAAGAAGAATGTGTTCTGAAATGACCACGATGTTACTCATCAGAATAAAGTTGTTCATGTGTGAAGAAGCAGTTAGCTCACATGAGAACGACAATAGCTGACCCACTTTTAAAACTTTGAATCTGCGGTGGGCAGAGTCTGAGGGATCGATCGATCGGATTTTTCAAAGTGCAGGTTATAAAGCGAAGCGTGAGCATAGCATGATACGAGTGTTTTTTGTTTTTTTTAAGAAACTAAGATACAAGTAGAGAGAATGTATTGCCCATTCAAATTAGCCTGTCACACAGCTAGGCTAGGCTAACAAGACCAGCTAACGAAAGTGTATGTAGCCTAACGACAGCGGACAGGCTCAACATGACATGTGCTAGCTAACAACAAAGACTGTAGACTGCATGCTCACCGCTTTCAGGTCCAACACTCCGTCCTTCGCCTCCTGTAATAAAGTCACAAACTTGGTGGTGAGCAGCCCCAGGCTCTTCTCGTGTCTGCTCGGGGTCGGTGGCTGGCCAGAGTCCCCCACTGCTCCCAGTTCGCCTCTATTACTGGCCGACTCCAGCTCCATCATCACTCGGGACCAGTTCCGTACTTCCCCCTGACTCCCCGACCAAACCCAGTCAGCGAGCCCAGGAAAGCACGCCCCACCGCCGCAGCGAGATAAACAGACGGCCGGGGGAGAGTGCGGCGAGTCGTAGGTGTGTAATAAGCAAGTCCAACCCTTGTAGCTCCAAGTTATTAGCCTGAAATGAGCTGAACAGCCTGGGTACAATAATTCAATGAGCCAGCTTTCGGTGGAGAGCCGTTGGCCACGCGAGGTATGACGGGACGGTTCAATCGTCAGAGGGAGCGTTTGCAAATAGTCACACACATAGTAGCGTATAACACAGTAAAAGCGAGTTAATAACCTTTAAAGTCAACAACTGCTGACTAACCCACATAATTAGTATGTTGTTGTCATAAATTCATATCCTGTAATTATTGCTCGATATTTTTTTGTGTGTGTTTAAGGTATGGGTTTTTGCGGATTTTGCATCAAGGACCACTTTTACTGCGTTCCCTGCCTACTCAAACTTGAAGAAGAACGCGCGCGCATATGTGCGCGTGCACGACAATGAGTACGCTTTTCACTTTCAAGATTACTTGTATTTTATAATTTAATATTGAATAAAAAGCCACTTAACTTAACACAAATGTTTTCTTGTCTTACTATACTTATTTAAATATTTAAACAAGTTTAAAAAACATGATTGTTTTTAAGAGTGTACAAATATACAAAATATATTTTATTACACAAATTGTTTTTTGTGTTTGTTGCTTGCAGAGATGTTGTATTATATACCACATTGAAGGCCAAAAAACAAGCGATACAATAAGAAAGTATATACAACATATAAAGCTACACTTTTTATAACATACAATAAGACATTCCTTTATTCGTCTCACACAAGGGAAAATGTGCAGACAATACATACAAACATATTAAATATGTTCTTTCTTTCTTTTTTTCTTACTTTCTTTCCTTCGTATTATATAGTGTATTATATTGTTATAACGTTAATTTGGGTAAGCCCCAATTATAGTTCCACATCCATGGGTTCCTGCAATATTCACCAACCTGCCGTCTGTGACCAGCAGGGGGAGACAGTGCCCATGGAAAGCCTTCAATCTGTGACTGTCGTCAGCAGATTCGTGCCACTGTAAATATGCCTTTTTTCCCTAAAATATCCATACAATAAAATTGGTTGGTATTTTTAGATTTATAACACATTACTTCTTATACATTATACATGGCATAATCACACCCACTAAATACAAGAAAGTGCTTCTGCCGGCACCCACTCTCAACTGAAGTAGCAGGTAGTTCGTCAGCTGACTGAACCAAACAGCAGCGTCGTTCTCTCAACAACAGGAAATACTGTCCATTCATACACAGGCAAGTCTGTCGCTTATGACATTTATATGAACACAAAACCGGCAGATAGTTGGATATGTTGTGTCTCTCCCGTATTATTATCTGGCATACGTTTGTTTCCTAAACGTTAGATCTACCGCTAGCTAACTCGGAGCTAATTCTGTATGAACGTAAACAAGCTAAACCTAGCTGCTACAGAGCAGCAAAACTCACTTGTCCGTTAGACTTTTACAAGATTTCAATTATAATAAATCGTCTCTCTGTGTTCATTGTACTGTCTGCAGTAGGGGTGTAAATGAATATCATAAGGTACCAGGTCCACGATACCAATCACGATACTGCGATTCTGTGATAATCAATATATTTTGCAAGAAAACAAAACGTCCATTAAAAGTTAAAGGTGCAGGACTTCTCTATCATAGTATCATAGTCATGTACGAATTGATAAAGGGTTCTTTTTTGGTAGCATATGTGTTCAATTCTTTATTTTGCGGGTCTGTGCAAAAGTCTCAGGGCACCACAAGCTTTGTTGTTGTTTTTATGTCTGTCACATTCTGTGATCGTTGGCATTTGGGTTGGAATGAAGTGATTTGAAAGTACACAGAAAGCACAGTTTCTATCAATTATACTCATACTACATGTGTATGTAATGCTCATAGTGGTTTTAATGTTAATTTCACCTGTTACCATCTGTTTTCTTTTACTGTAGGTCTGATCATGAAGAAAAATAAAACCAAATCTGGCGGAGCCGCTGAGAAAGAGTATGTGTTCGAGTTCAGGGCAGGAAAACACAACTGCGTCCTGAAGGTACCTCTCAAGTTTCCTGTTCAAGAGAATGTCAGTGACCTTCACGGACGCCTGATGCTGCTGCATAAAATACCCTGCTATATAGAAAATGGTAAGAATTCAGCTTCTTTAATACCTTTTAATATCCATGCATCATTCTCTTTCACATTTCCGGAGGTTATTGGGTTGGTAATAAGGATGGTGTAGGGCTGTAACGAATGATTATTTTCACAATTGATAAATCTGTCAATTATTATTATTATGAAACAGGTAAACCTTTGGTCCATAAAATGTCATAAAATGGTGAAAAATTATACAGTTTTAATGATGTCTTTGTCATATAGAAAATATTCACTTTCAAGAAGATGAAAAATCTGAGAACTCAGGAAATGTGAAAGAGCCAAGACAGAAGAGAAGAAAGAAAAACCTCTGTTTTTTGTTTTTAAAACATTGCATGCAAGTTGCAGATGTAATATCATATGCCTCTTTCATCTTAGACAGGAATTAAGCAAATAAAAATCAGGATTATTATTATTATAACTGGTAATATCAAACCGGTGCAGTACCCTCTGTCCTCACCAAACTTCTCTATTTCATACACCTCAAATGTGTAATCCAAATCTACACAGTTGGAACTGAGAAAATTGAGATTCAGTTTATTTTAACTGAATCTAGAGAAATAAAGTCCCTCCTGATGTCCTCCTAGGAAAGAGACACTGTTCCCAGCAGGCATGCTGTTTGTTTGAAATCTGAACTGATGGAAAATAACCAGCTCATTGATTTTGCAGAAATAAAAAACATGTTTTAAAGGGGACATATTACGCAAAATCAACTTTTTAACCATTTTAATACTTATATTTGGGACTCTGGGGGCCCTACCAGTCACCAAAGTGTGGAAAAAGAATACTCCGTCATGTTTTCGTGGTTCCCCTTAGTGTAAGTATAGGCGATAAAACATTCGATGTTGAATTCCCTGCGTTTATGACGTCAGCATGCGCATTTCTCCGCGAATGTTACCGCCCCACCAGTAAGTTTACTTCGAGAGCTCCACCTTAGCTCCACCTTGTCCCTGCGAGAGTGCAGGCGAGGGAGGAAGAGCAGTATTATGTCAACGCAGAGGGACAAGTGTGCTGTTCGTGGCTGCACAGTGGAGCACAGTGTTTTACACAAACTTCCACAGAGGATTTGATATATGAAGCTAATGTGCCGGATAAAGTCAGCAAACGTGTGTTCGCACTAGACAGCGGTCGCCGTATTTAGTCAGGGGACGTATTTCACCGACGTACAAACACACACACGTTGTTAAGAAAAGGTCACATAGAGCTCATAACTGACCATTCTGACACGTCCTAATTAAAAATATTTGTTCAGTACGTCCTCCATGACCGGAGCACAGACTCAGTCTGATACAATCACATATACAGCGGCGAGCGGCAGTTTATGCCGCTCGCCACTGGCGATCAGCGGTGCTGCACTCTCTGTGCAGAGGTGCTGCACTCTCTGTGAAAATCAGCTGATCGCCACCGCTGATCGCCAGCGGCGAGCCGCCTAAACGGCCGCTGTATGCGACTGATCGCCAGCTCCGGTGCAGACCGGTGACTATGCTCCGGAGACCTCGCCACCGCGGCACCGCTGATCGCCACCGCGGCCTGTGTCTCATTTGCATGTAAAGGGACCAAGCACGAAAACCGAGCGTTCTGAAAGGGGCGGGCTTAGCAGGGTTATTGAACTGCTATGATGCTTCATCCTTATGGTATTTTGACCAAGGCATGTCACTGACATGTTCATTAGGACACCAGGGAACTATTTTTAATGGGGGAAATAGGGTATAATATGTCCCCTTTAAATCACTGTTTTTTCCCCTCTTCCCACAGAGCTAAAAACCTCACTTTCCAGCTTCATTGAGAGCGAAACCATTGTGGATTATGACAGAGAGGCAGAGCTGGCCCTGCAGAGACTTACCACAGGGGATGTCGATGTAAACCAGCTCACTAATGCTTGGACCAGGTCTTATATGGAGGTGATCACACATTTCAAAGTGATACTGTGTCTGAAATCTAGTGTCGTGTATCATTTCATCGATCTACAATCATGAACTTTTTATGTGTCATGGCTAATTTAAATTTGCAAACACGATGCCTGAAAGGGAACTAAGTGTTCCTGGTATTTAAGCTTACATTTACACAAAATCATAGCTGTTGTACATTGAAGGATGTGAGATTTTAGTCATAAATTATAATTAATCCACAAGTAATACTTTAAACATAAAGGACCTTTCATTGCCTCAGTCACTATGTTTATATATCGACAAAACATATTTTAAATTAATTTGATTAAGACAATAGTCTGAATATGACACTGGATTAGGGTTATGTAAATTGATTCATCTGATTATTTTAATTAAGGTCAAATTCAGAAAAGCAATAATCAAATTAAAATGTGCAGTTCCCTGATCTCAATCATATAATGCAGTAGAGGTGGGTGGGGGGTAATGGATAAAAATGAGAAACAGAACCATTTTTAAAATCTTTCAAAAGCGTGTTTAAAATTTTAAAATGATATTGTTGTTTATTTGGCAAATAACAAACTGAATTCATCTTTTTATATGCAAATTTGAGCTGAATCACTGGGCTTCTTTTCTTGAGAAGTCAGAAATTAGCATAACACTCGACCACTAAAACTTCAGGAATGCAAGTAAATAACTATAACTTGACAACTTATTGAAGAGAGAATAATTACTTTTACTATTTTTTTCAGGTTATTTTGTAAAACAGTGAATTTGAAAATTCATGGATAACAATAATAATTATATTTTAGTATTAAAAACATAATTTCGGTTAAAGAGCGTCTACATACTGGTGTATTAACCATTACAGAAACACAGAAAAAATATTTATATAATCACCAATGCTGTTAATTTAGGGCAATACATTTGTTAAGCACTGTACACATTTCTAAAAAATAATTTTCGGTGAAAATCGTCTATTTATAAAGTGGACATCACCCTTTTATTCTTGGCAGCTGTTCCAGAAAGTTAATTTCAGACTGTGGCTTCTCAACACCCCCCGATCGTATATCCACTACTCTTGTGTTTCTGTAGTAGCACAGCTGAGTGTTTTCGGAAGTGTCCTCGAGTGCTCCTGCTTACCTCAGGGCGGACACGGACCATCAGAGCCATTTCAGATGAAGTAGTGCCCACCATATGTAAATTGGTTATTCATGAGTTGTGGAGGTGAAAAAAAAAAGAAATCTCATTTTATCAGCCCACGTGCTGCATTCAATGTGTCTCTCTGTCTCATTACAGCTGGGTACACTTGGCTGCGTTTGGTCCCAGTGATCCACTACATGGTGGTGGTTTCACACATTTGATAATGGAGTCATCACTTTCACTTACAGATCAAATTCAAAATAAGGCACCTTGCGAAAATGGAGGCAGGCTTGCGATTTTCTAATTGAATTTAAAAGCCCGTTGGTTTGGTTGATTTGATTTCAAAGAAAACCACACACCTAAACTTTGCGGTCACTTGCTCATGTGTTGATAAAAAGACACAGAAAAACAAAGATTGTGGCGATCTCACTTGATGTTGTGAAGCGCCTCTGTCCCACTGCACTGAGACATTTATTACATTTGGCTTCCACTCAACATTTTACTGCAGCCACCCATAAATACACATGGAAGCTTTCCAGAATCCACCGTGTTTGGGGTCTGAAGATTCCTCAACTTGTATAAATAGAGAAGATTAGATGCTAAATGTTGTTCTGTTGCTTTTCTAATTGTAGATTATCAACTGTCCTGTTGTTGTGATCAAAGCAAAAACTTTGGTTTCTTCGTGTTGCTTTTATATCTCAGCTCATCACCTGCAATCCTGTGTCATATCAAACCAAGTATACATGCAAAACAGTGATGGTTTACATCAGGGGTGCAATTAACAATCATTTTCACGATTGATTCATCTGTTTATTATTTTCATTAAATATCAGAAAAATTCAAATATATTGAATTTACTGTCAAAGAGGAGTAAACATTTACATTTCTGAAGCTTTAACTAGTGAGCGTTTGTTGCCACTTACAAAAAAAAAAAAAAATCCTGTTGCTGACGGTCTTTTTTAAAGTATTTCTTCTCTTTTCTTCTGTGACTGTCCTAGACTACGCTGGAGCATGCTCGGCCTGAAGAGCCCAGCTGGGACGAGGACTTTGCTGATGTTTACCATGAGCTGATCCACTCCCCGGCCTCAGACACTCTGCTCAACCTGGAGCACAACTACTTTGTCAGCATCTCTGAGCTCATCAGTGAGAGAGACATGGAGATTAAGAAGCTTCAGGAGAGGTTGGTATTTGGGATTCACATATGTGATTTGTGTACATGTACATAGTGTGTTGTATTCAGTCATGGCTCTATCTTGCTATGTACGTATAAGAGGGCGACTTTGACCCAAACCCGACACAGTTGGAGTAAGCTTAAGTTTACTCTGACTGTCACAGTGGTTGCCGCCATTATTTATGGTTTTGGCAAATGTTATTGTTGCATCCAGGAGGAAGCAACAACTAGCCCCATCAAAACACACACAAGCAAACAAGTCACACACCTTATTTATCTCTATTATTAACTCCTGTTTAACTGTAACTGCTGATGACTATTTACATGAACCAACCATCATTGTTTATTTTGAATTGCTGTGAAGGGAAAAGGAAAACAATGTACTGTAGTAAACAGAAACACTGGGTTAATCACTATATTTTCAGTCAAGCAACATTTAAATGTACCCTATTTTACTCTATGTTTCACTAAAAGAAGATGAATTTACCCAACCCAACATGAGCCTGACAATTATTTCTGGATTTGAGTCCAGTCCTGCTCTAGTATCTGTGTTCAAGTACATACTGTTATGCTTTTTTGTCTTGAAGGCAAGCAGCTGAAATGGACAAGGTGATGCACGAGCTGGGGAATACTTTGAGTGACCACGACGTAAATGCAGTCGCATCACAGCATTTCGATGCACAGCAGGTAAGAGCCTCTCTTCTGTTCTCTGTAGGTTGTAGTGATGTTAAAGCAAGTGCACCATCGCCACATACTGTAGATGAATAAAGATTTCTTACGGGTTCAGATCAGGTCATTGACACATTGTCTTCTTTTAAACCAGGTGCTGGAGAACAAGTGGGGCAGCGAGCTGAAGCAAGTCACCTGCATTCAGAAGCAGGAGTACCAGGAGTGGGTCATCAAGCTGCATCAAGATCTGCAGAAACCCAACAACAGCAGCAAAATTAAGTGAGTTTCTGTGGTTTTGTTTGTGTATAATCTTTTCACAAAGAGCCTGTTAACAAGTATTATCTTTGCACATTCTTCTGTAACAGTCTAATTAAGGATAAAGTTAATGAACACTGGTGTTTAAAGGCTTACTCTTGTTTGGGTAGAGAGAAAGATAAGCAGCAGTGCACGGACGAGTGAATTCTGCAGATGAAGCAGCTTTGAGTGGGATTGTCAAAAAGGCAATGACAGAGTGTCACGTCTTTGCCCACTGACAGCGTGGCTTTGGCATAGCTGTTTGGGCTTGTCTGGGTTTCGAGATTTATTACCCTCCGTACTTCATTTGTGCTATGAATGATTACGTATTGAAAGAGCTACAGGGTGATTTAAAAAAAATAGGAAGACCAGCTAAGATACAGCTGAGGAGGAGAAACCCACAAATTGACCCATGATATTAAAAAATAATCAGTATCTGTCATGTGATCTAGAAAAGCGCTGGACTCGTGCTTTGTTGTTTTCCAAAGCACAGGCAACATTTTCTTATTAATTAAAAAGATCCAAAAACTCACCTTAGTGAAGATTGATGTTTAGCTCCCGATTATCAGTCATGACGGATCTTTCGATAACAACTGGGATAAAAAAAAAAAAAAAGAATCTAATGGGGATTGTGAAAAATGAAGCACTGCACATTTCTGATTTAAATCCAGGTCTAACTGTCTGACTCTGTATTTATTGGCCTTTTCATCAAAACCAAAACACAGAAACCACCAGACTAAGAGCTTCTCCAACAATGTGCTGACTCCGCTGTGGTGGGACTTAATAATTTTTCATGAGCAGCAATTCAACTTTTTTTTTAGTGCTTAACCTAAAAAAAAAACCCAGAAACTCTATTATTTCCTTTCTTATTGTCCATGATATGTGAAATATAGTGTTGTTTGCAGTCATTATAAAATATGCCTTTAATTAAACTCTTCAGGTTGTTTATGTTTTTGTTGTTTTTTTCTAACCTGATAACATACACTGTGTTGTGAATGCTGTACTTGGTCGTAAACTTCACGGACTGGTTTGTTTTTCCTGTGATTTATTTTGAGTGAGGAGATTAAGGTTCAGCCCAACCAGCTGTCAGAGCTGGAAGATTCTGGGTCGAGGATGTTTGAGGAGCAGCCTCAGCTGGAGGAGAGCTTCACCATACACTTAGGTGACTCAACATTTTCCTCTTTGCCACGATTCACCACGTAGCTGTGTGATGGCTGACGTGACATCATTTCAATGCTGTTCAATGGGTGTTCATGTTTAATATGTGTATTTGTGTCATTTGTGTATTTGCTGTGATGTGTTTTCACAGGAGCACAGCTGAAGACGATGCACAACTTGCGACTGGTGCGCTCAGACGTGCTCGATTTCTGTAAACACCGGCGGCACGGCAGCGGCGGAGCAAAGCTGCGGCGGCTACAAACGGCGCTCTCGCTGTACTCCTCTTCGCTCTGTGGTTTGGTGCTGTTGGTCGACAACAGGGTCAACTCCTACAGTGGCATCAAGAGAGGTCAGTGGACATTCTGAATATCATATGACACACGATGTGTTTTCTTTTCACCGTACAGTTGATGATGTTGTTCTGTGGAAATGTAAGAATCGATTTTGGCAGATGACCGTTGGCCTCCTTTACACCTGGGATTAATATGTGTTTTCTGTGATCAGATTACAGTTGTATATCGCCTGACCACTTGTAAGTAAAGGTGTAAATACACCCGAGGATGATTGGATTGTCATCTGATCTGTTAAACCACTTCAGGAGGTGGTCGGAGACGCATTGTGACCACATTGAATGGAAGTGTAAATGAGTCTCCGATGCGTCTCCACCTACAAAAACTACATGAGCAGAAATACGTCGGTGGCTCCGGGCACAGCTGACGTGAAAGCGGCGACAAAACTGCGCAGTCTCTTCTGCCTTTGTCGGTTTTCCACTTTGATGATTTTTTCCCCCTGCTTCGAAAAGAGCAAAGCCAGGTGTAAAGGGGGCCATGTTTTGAAATATGTCACAATAATGCATGCAGCATGTTGTTTTATTTTGGTACAAGTGAGAAACTTCTACAACTGGAAATGTTTCATTTTTCATTCATACTTTTTTCTCTCCTGGCCTCTCTTGTGCTGACCGGTAGACTTTGCAACAGTGGCGAAGGAGTGTACAGACTTCCACTTTCCCTGTCTGGAGGAGCAGCTGGAGGAGGTGCAGCAGGTGGTGCTCTACGCCAGAGCACAGCGGAGTAGCAAGAATAAAGACCAACCTGGTGAGGATGAGACTTGGAGCTGCGTTTTCTCAGTGCAGCCACAGTTCTCATATGCAAACACTGAGGGAGGAAAAAGGAGAAAGAGAAGCTTTGTGAGCCCACAGGTCATACCACTTTCATCCTAGATGTACATCTCACCTCAAGATGTGAAAACGAAGCGTAGCTGATAAGTCCTGGCTGCCAGGGCGCTTTTATCTTTTAGCTAGATATGCATTGTAAGATGCTTTACCAATATAGTTATTCATGGTCTTGTTTAGTCGTACTACTGTGACACAAATTTACATAGTGCAGGTGGTTGTTCTGCCACAGCTGTGTTTGTTTTTGCAAATTATACAAATTCTACTCACTTTAAAGATGATCTCTGATTTAATTTGAGGTTTAGCAACATGAGAAACGAGTGAATTGAAGTATAAAGTATAAATATACACATTCCTGTAACTGTGTTGGACTATGAGAAGAAAGATTTTCCCCAAAGTTGGACAATATCAATGAGATTCCAGCAGCATGAGAGTGGGAATTAACAGACAGGAAATAGTGGACGCTTTACATCACTGTTCATAAATTGACAAGGGACAATGTCCAGATCCTTATCACAGCATAGCTGAGTGGTGCACAGACGAAAGCTGTATATAGAAACAGTCTTACAAGCTCAAAAGCCTCTCCAAGAAATTCCAGCAGCTGTTAAAGATATATATGCATTAGATTTTCTTTTATACTTTTTTGGATGTTATTTATACTGAATGTTTTTTTTTTTTTATGTTGTGTCATTGCAATTACAGAGATTCCAAGGAACGGAGGTGATGATAAGAGTAAAAATGTTGAAAGAAACCCTTCTAACATCTTACCAGGTAATTCTTATTAATACTGTATATTCTTCACCTGTGCAAGTTAAATCCTGGGTTGCCAACATCATTTTGGTGTTGTTGAGAGAGGGCTTGAGACCTCGGGGCTCTGTTTCCAGCTTTGGGGACATCCGGCCCGTGATGGGAGACTTTGACCAAACACAAGGCAGGAAATGTGCACCTCCCTTCAGTGATATCAAGTGCCTACACTGCAATTCATCTTAAACTAGTGCAATGCCTGTTGTCTCGCATTTCTTACCCAAACAACTGGTGCCCTTATTGAGTCACCTGCCAAGTCTGAAGCCTGTCAAACGAAACCGAGTAACAGACCGTTGAAGGACGTGGAGAACATGCAAGCTACATGCAGAAAGGCCCGCATTTATAGATAGATATAGGGAAAAGAGTCTAAAATGGAGTTGGTACAGTTGTTTAGAGATGGAAATTTTAAAAGACAACAAATCACAGATGTTTTCTGACCCCACCATATTGAAAAACCCCACTCGTTTCTCTTGTCTTCCATTTTATAATCATCTCTATGACTCCTCTTCCCCTCAAGGTGAGTTCTACATCTCGCGGCACTCCAACCTCTCAGAGGTCCATGCCGTCTTCCACCTGTGTGTAGACGACAACGTGCGGTCGGGAAACATCACAGCACGCGACCCGGCCATAATGGGGTTGAGAAACATCTTGAAGGTCTGCTGTACACACGACATCACCACGGTTACCGTGCCTCTGCTCCTGGTCCATGACATGTCCGAGGTAAGAATAGCTGCGAGTGTTGTAAACACTTGTACGCTGTGATTATGCACATTCCTTCCCTTCCAAACACACACGTTACTCATTAGTTATCACGCTTATTCTGTGTCGGGGCACGATGACAGTAATATAATAATGTGATCATAAAACCATTCAACCATAATCACGATTTAATTTTACTCTCGGCCAGTTTGTTTGCTTTAAAAAAAGTTCCCCAAAGATCTAACAAGCTTAAGAGTTTTAAATCCCAATCTCAACCAGTGGTACTTGCATCCCATAATGCGATTGCATTAAACTGTTTGCTGTACACTGACCAACACTGTACACTTGAGTCGTTCATTGTGATCACCCACAAAAGTTAAATTAAGAGGCTAAATATAAAATGATATGCAAAGTTAAAATAGACAGTTTAGAGCAGCAATAATAAGATAATGGTTGTTATAATTGGTCATGAATAAGTGGCATAAAAATCTATAAAAATCTGAAATAAATGGTTATAAAAACTAGTTTATAGTATGTTAGCTAAAGAAATGTAAATACATTAATGGTTAAATGATTTAGATAAAATAAATAGAAAGCCAATGATGTAACCCTTGAATGATTGACATTTCTTTTTTATCATTATTAATAGTATTATTATTATTATTAGAATAGTCAGCTAATATTGATTAGTTAATGATTTAATAGCTGAAGTTGAATATACTATTGTATGCTCTTATACACAGACACTGGAACTAAAATGTAGATGGCTGATATTTGCCATTTTTGATAATTGGCATTGGCTGATTGATTATTATTACAAATTATGCATTTTTTTTGTTATATCTCTAAAGCTTTATCTTTTTAAGTCAAAAACCAAAACCTGTTTTTCATGTATTTATTTATTTTTTCATTGAAAATACTGGATGATATAATTCCACTGCAGTGCAGACATAACATGTAGATTATCGTTTGTTTTACTATTATCATTATTAAATAGTGATATTTTATCACATGGGGGGAAAAAAGGAAAGAAAATTGGCTAATTTTATGGGCCAGAACATTGAATTATTACATGGATTTGTACTGGCCATAGTAAAACCCATATTGGTCGATCTCTAACTAGAACATGTTGTATATTCCTTCTCTATTTTACAACATATTTTTTTTCTGTTTAACAATATTAGATGGTTTTTATAATTCAGTGCTAGAATTGTACTATTACATTCTGTGTTGATCCTCTCTCTTGGCACATTTCTCTTATCTGCTTTGGGCTTTTGTTTGGATTGTTTGGACGGCTGCTGGCTCCACATGTTTCTGAGACACTAATGGATGTACTGACATGTTTCCTCCTCCTTTCATTCAGTTTCTCTGTTTGTTTGTGCTTTGCATCAAAGCTGCCTGGCTTTTCTATGCCCAGACTGTGAATTGAGCCTATTACTGAACATATCCCAGGTTTGACATCAGAGGGTCAAAGTAGAGAGAGTGGTAAACTTTTCTGTTTACTTAGTGCCTCTCACAGTGTACCTCAGAGTTTGTGTAGCAGCCGTCTGCACTCACACAGTAATAGAGGGAGAGTACAGAGAGAGCCTTCAGCGCTCGAGGAGCTAAGCTTGATTTAATCACAGTTTTAGGCCGAGACCAGATCTATATAGGGTTGGTTTTTTTATGGAAATTGGAAAATCAAATTTTATTTGGTCTGTTTTCCTCTATAATGAACTGAGAATCCCATAAGATGGAAAGTAAATTCTCAGCATGGCTCTGCCTGGAGTGCGCTCGTGCCACAACTTGCCCAGTGCAATTTTTCTTCTCATGTCTAATCATAAGTCTTTTGTTTACATAACCAAAGCCTTCAAACTTCTGAAGCCTCAGGAACCAGAGGATCTTTAATTGATAGCTTCTGGTTCCAAAACTTTCCATCCGTCTTCTTCTTTTCTCTCCTGTTTTCCACTTAGCAGAGATGTTTGCCTGTTTCTACATGCCTATTCTTGTGTTTTGGCATAAAATACTTTGTCTCGATGAACTGTTGACTGCAGTTAAAGTACAACAGGACTTTTTTAGATTTTCAGGAGTTGCTCAGTGATACTTAAAGTTTGTGAAGAGGAAATTGAAACCGCTTCTTAATTTAGGGAGGCAGTTTTGCACACAGTGACTCACACACAATTTGACATCTGTTCATTTTTCTGGCTTTTATTTTTCGTGTCAGCTGCTTTACAGCAATTTAACAATCGTGATTTCACACGACACTACTATTAATGACTGTTGACATGGACCTTCACATGAGCCGCGCCGACAACCCCTGCCTCCAGTTCATGGATCCAGTTTGTTGAGTTGGAATGAGAGCAGCATGTTTTCCAGTAGGTAAAAGGCTGGGGACCTTGCTGAGGTCACTGCCTGCAGCCAGGAGCCAAACACTTAAAACTGATGGCAGATGAGAAGTGACATATGCCAGACGCGACAAACAGGCTCATTCTAATTGCTTAACTTGTCCCGGTCACCTGACAAGAGTTTGACCCCACAGTCAACAGTGTACGTGCCTGAGTGTTAAATGAAACACGTCAAAATAATGGAAATAATGTCAAAAAAACACATTTTCTCATTCAAGGAGCCTACAAAAGGCTACTGTGTATTATAAAAATAAACTTGTTGTTCTTTCTATTACATTCTATTTTAGACGAGGATGCATATCATATTAGATTAGATTAGATTTGACTTTATTGATCCCACACTGGGGAAATTCACTTGTTACAACAGCAGGATTGGGAGCAGATGGTATTACACTATGATATGATAAGAAATATAAAATATACAACTGTCTTCATTGTTCTCATTTCTCCTTTTGTGTCTCTGCAGGAGATGACCATACCATGGTGCCTAAAGCGAGCTGAGCTGGTATTCAAATGTGTCAAAGGTAACATGAGAGTTTGACTTTAAGCCAAGTTAAATGGTTTAGGCTCAAATTAAAAACATGTGAAGACATTTATTAACATTACATCTATCATTTATTTCTATTCTTTTCACTCTAAAAGCATAATCAAAGTGTTTTAGGATTAGATGTGGTATTTCAAGTGTTGAAACAGTGTGTAACATTTGCAGGCTTCATGATGGAGATGGCCTCATGGGATGGAGGAATATCACGCACCGTTCAGTTTCTGGTGCCAAAGGTAAGAGCACAATGGACCCACCTGTATTTACGGTTTCGCATCACATGAGAAACTTATCTATTGAGTAAAATCCCGCAAGCGAGGCTTAATTTTAATTAAAGGGGATTAAACAAAAGCACATCTAAGGCCTTGTGTGTTAAAGGGACACCTGTTTTTTTTTTTACAGCACACACCTTTTAATGCAGACAGAGAAGAAAGACCGCATGAAAAAATGTGATAAATCATAAATGATAGAGCTTTAGCTTCATGTGACCAGTGATTACAGTGCTGTGATTAAAGAAAGCTCAATAAGAAGTAATTACACTGTGGTGCAATCTCGACTTTACTTGGAAATCCAGGTCTATTATTGTGTCTCCTAATAAATTTGTAAGATCCTTAGTAAAGATAATCCGTGTAAAATAAAGGTTTTCTGCCAAGTGTGAGCCTTAGTCCTGGTTGGAGCAGTATTTCAGTCTGGGTTTAGCTGGATGTTGTGTACCTATAGCTCTTGTGGTTTGCCAGGACAGTAGCAGAGTCTGAAGCTTGAGCTCATGCTGACAGGTTAAGATGATAAAAAAGCGGCGGCATCAAAGAACTCCGGCTGAATTGGCTTCCTGTCAGCTACATGCTCAGACATCACTCAAAATAGCACCTACTGAGACAGCATTGTTTTTCTTCACCTCAAAGACACACAGTGGCTAAATATATTCCGAGTTGAATGATGCCAGGTGCAACTTAAAGATTAATACTTGACATTCTTATTTGATAGATAGTAATGCTTAGAATGACACAGTACGCCGGGTCGCTGTTAAAGTCACAGCTGCCGGAGCAGAAATCATTTCAGCATCTTGACAATCGCTCCCTCAGGAGAGGAATATTCCGCAATGTTGAGCGCACAGCTGGCTGTACACCAGGAGTCTGGATGAATTTTGGCTTTTAACGCCCATAACATAAATTAAATGATCTCTAACATTGACATTGTGCGGGTAAAAAGAAAATGTGGCTTCTGCAGGAATGTCGGCGTCTTGTTGCTCACTGCTGCGTGTTGTCTCTTTGTGTGCACAGAGTATCTCAGAGGAAATGTTCTACCAGTTGAGCACCATGCTGCCTCAGATCTTCCGCGTCTCCTCCACCCTGACTCTCACCTCAAAGCACTGACGGATTATGCACCACGCTGCTCGCGGATGATGCAGACTTCTTCTAACAGCATTGACCAATGTGTTGGGTTTTTTTTTTGAAGACTGAAGTAGAGAGTTTGTAAAAAAAAAAGAATGCACATAACCTCCATTTACAACAGAATGGTAAGGGATGGAGCTCTGGTTGTTTTCATGGCATTACAGCACACTTTTATGCAGTTGATGAGCCTTGTTATTTTGCACCTTTCAGTGTTTCCCAATCCTGGTCCTCGGGGACCAATGAATCAGGTGTGTTGCAGAAAGGAAACATGTAAAACATGCAGGGGACACAGGTCCCTGAGGACCAGGATTGGGAAACACTTGGTGAAGTTTTGTGTCCCAACTGAATGTCCCTTACCTCAGCCTTCCCTTCCAAGTGTTGGACAACATATGTAGCTTTCAGTTAGCATCAAAACTCATAAGATCTTATTGTGGCCCACTATCAAAACATAGTGGTCCAAAACGGGGGCCCGATATAAGTATAAAAGGCTCATTCTAGGGTAAAGAAATACAACAATTCATACAATCAGGTGATTGTAACTATTTTATCTTCTATTTCTGCCAAGTGAAAACAATGTCACCTAAATGTTTTACGCACTGGACCTTTAAATATGCACAAGTATACATGAGTATTTCTTAGCACTGGAACCAGTGGCTCGCGCACGAAGCAGCTGCTGCAGTTATTAGTCCAAGCTTCCAGGGTGTGGTTCTGGTGACATGCTTTTACGACATCACTTTTCCTAGTTTCCCTTTAAAGCAGCAATTTGCAACTTCTCCTTCAGCAGAACGGAGCTGCTAGTGCTGCATTTGTGAGGGTTTTTCTCTTTTCCAGTTTGCTGTTGCGCGGTGAAGTGTCGCCAACCAAGCAGATGACATAAATGTGAAAACAAGTATCGTTTACTGAAGTAATGAACGTGAACACACTGACTGAAGTGGGACCAGGTTTAACATTTATCATTAGCATATTTAGCGACCATGCTAAATGGTACTTTTGTATGCTCGAACTGTACATTTCCATACAAACGGCTGTAAAAATAAAAAAAACACCACATACACTATATGGACAAATCTGTACTATACTGGCTTCCACAAGAACTTTTCAATGGGAATTTGTGTCCATTCATTCTGTAGAGCATTTATGATGTCAGGCACTGTTGTTTGCTCACAATCTCTGTTCCAGTTCATCCTAAAGGTGCTCAATGGGGTTAAAGGTCAGGGCTCTGCGGGGGCCAGTCAAGTTCTTCCAAACCAGAAGGTCCCTCCTCAAACTGTTGCCACAAAGTTGGAAGCAAATCATTGCCCAAAAGCGTTAAGAGCCCAAAGCCTGATTGAAACACCTGAATTCAACAGGTGTGGCCAAATACTTTTGTCCGTATAGTGTATGTCACTTGTTCCTCCTGTGTTGGAGTGTCCCCTGTGTATGACCACATCACATACGACTTAACATAAGATGAGTCTAATCCTGTGAGTAAGTGACTTCATGTGTCAGGTGTTTGGGGTCTTCTGAAAGGAAGTGACATCAAGTCAAACTGTCAGGTGCTTTTCATACTGCATTGCAGTAACTTGGAGTGAGTGTCAGTCTTTGCTTGAGAGTGTAAGTACACGTGTGGTCCCCCCCCCCCACACACACCTTTTATAAACAGCAGATGGCACTGTTCCTAAAGACAAGTGTGTAAAAAAAGGTGACTGCATAGATGCTGTTCACACCTTTTTTTTTTTTTTAAATCAGAGTTGATGTTCTAATGAGGGTTAGCTGCCTAAAATTCCATCTGAAGACATTTTAATCCACACTCATCTTCAGTGAGTGCAGGCTCAGTTGTCACATCATGTTCTCAGCACTTGAACATTAATTCTTGTATATTCACTGTTTATGTTTACATTTTTTATGTTTATTAAAAAAAAAAAAAAAAAAAAAAAGATTTTGATGTCAATTCTTTATGATTATAAGCCCACATCATTTGCTACGAACGAAGCACGCCTGGTGACATTTGGTTCAGCGTTTTATTTACTGTTGCTGGGTTATCCTCGGGAACATAATCTCTCTGAAGTTGATAATCCCTGTCATTCATTGGAATTACATTCATGTTCATCTAATGGTGGCCTATAAGCCATTTCAGACATTAATCAATTCAGCTTGTCGGAAGGTTTGCCAGAAACGTGTTCAGCTGGTGGCATTAGGCTGATTAAAAGAGTTGAGGGTGTAGCATTTTAAATAAGTTGCCTTCTCATCTTTCAAGATAAACATGATGGCCAGCGGCCCAGGGAGATTTGAGAGGATTCTTAATAAAGTCGTGTTGAAACCTGCACATGTTTATATATACTACCATGTTGTGTGAACCCACAAAAGTGTGAGAATTCATATTGCTGAGTGTTTGGCATCGTTGGCATTAGTCCCCAGTTGGCTGCAGTGTTGGCTTCTTCTGGGCAAAGTGTGCACGGGGTGCAGATTCAGCATTATAGTAGAGTTCTCCGTCTCCCTCACTGTATTATGAGGTATTATCATTTTCAAAATGGACATGGAAAAATATTCATCCCAATTTCTTTTTTGATGATTTACATGACACTTTGGTGATGGGGAAATCAAGGCTTCAGTTTTTACTGTAAAATCTAAAGCCTCCCGTCACAGTTAGGTCTCATTTTGGACAAGATACTATACTATGACTTTTTGTCTCATTTTGGACGTATTACTAAACTATGACATTTTGTCTCATTTTGGACGAAATACTATAATATGACATTTTTGTCTCATTTTGGACGTCTTACTATACTATGACTTTTTTGTTTCATTTTGGACGACATACTATACTATGACTTTTTTGTCTCATTTTGGACGTCTTACTATACTATGACTTTTTTTGTCTCATTTTTGATGTGTTACTATACTATGAATTTTTTTGTCTCATTTTGGACGACATACTATACTATAACTTTTTTGTCTCATTTTGGACGACATACTATACTATGACTTTTTTGTCTCATTTTGGACGACATGCTATACTATGACTTTTTTGTCTAATTTTGGACGTCTTACTATACTATGACTTTTTTGTCTCATTTTGGACGACATACTATACTATGACTTTTTTGTCTCATTTTGGAAGACATACTATACTATGACTTTTTTGTCTCATTTTGGACGTCTTACTATACTATGACTTTTTTGTCTCATTTTGGACGACATGCTATACTATGACTTTTTGTCTCATTTTGGACGACATACTATACTATGACTTCTTTGTCTCATTTTGGACGACATGCTATACTATGACTTTTTTTGTCTAATTTTGGACGTCTTACTATACTATGACTTTTTTGTCTCATTTTGGACGACATACTATACTTTGACTTTTTTGTCTCATTTTGGACAACATACTATACTATGACTTTTTTGTCTCATTTTGGACGACATACTATACTTTGACTTTTTTGTCTCATTTTGGACAACATACTATACTATGACTTTTTTGTCTCATTTTGGACGACATACTATACTATGACATTTTTGTCTCATTTTGGACGTCTTATTATACTATGACTTTTTTGTCTCATTTTGGACGACATACTATACTTTGACTTTTTTGTCTCATTTTTGACGTCTTACTATACTATGAATTTTTTTGTCTCATTTTGGAAGACGTACTATACTATCACTTTTTTGTCTCATTTTGGAAGACGTACTATACTATGACTTTTTTGTCTCATTTTGGACAACATGCTATACTATGACTTTTTTGTCTTATTTTGGACGACATACTATACAATGACTTTTTTGTCTAATTTTGGACGACATACTATACTATGACTTTTTTGTCTCATTTTGGGCAAGATACTATACTATGACGTTTGTCTCATTTTGGAAGTCTTACTATACTATGACATTTTTGTCTCATTTTGGACGTCTTACTATACTATGACTTTTTTGTCTCATTTTGGACGACATACTATACTTTGACTTTTTTGTCTCATTTTGGACGACATACTATACTATGACTTTTTTGTCTTATTTTGGACGACATACTATACTCTGACATTTTTGTGTCATTTTGGAAGACATGCTATATTATGACTTTTTTGTCTTATTTTGGACAACATACTATACTATGACTTTTTTGTCTAATTTTGGACATCTTACTATACTATGACTTTTTTGTCTAATTTTGGACGACATACTATACTATGACTTTTTTGTCTAATTTTGGACATCTTACTATACTATGACTTTTGTCTCATTTTAGACGACATACTATACTATGACTTTTTTGTCTCATTTTGGACAACATACTATACTATGACTTTTTTTGTCTCATTTTTGACGTCTTACTATACTATGAATTTTTTTGTCTAATTTTGGACAACATGCTATACTATGACTTTTTTGTCTCATTTTGGACGACATACTATACTATGACTTTTTTGTCTCATTTTGGACGACATACTATACTATGACATTTTTGTCTCACTTTGGACGTCTTACTATACTATGACTTTTTTGTCTCATTTTGGACGACATACTGTACTATGACTTTTTTGTCTCATTTTGGACGACATACTATACTATGACTTTTTTGTGTCATTTTGGACGACATGCTATACTATGACTTTTTTGTCTGATTTTGGACGACATGCTATACTATGACTTTTTTGTCTCATTTTGGACGACATACTATATACTATGACATTTTTGTCTCATTTTGGACAACATACTATACTATGACTTTTGTCTCATTTTTGACGTATTACTATAAGATGAATTTTTTTGTCTCATTTTGGACGACATACTATACTATGACATTTTTGTGTCATTTTGGAAGACATGCTATATTATGACTTTTTTGTCTTATTTTGGACAACCTACTTTACTATGACTTTTTTGTCTCATTTTGGACAACATACTATACTATGACTTTTTTTGTCTCATTTTTGACGTCTTACTATACTATGACTTTTTTGTCTCATTTTGGACGACATACTATACTATGACTTTTTTGTCTCATTTTGGACGACATACTATACTTTGACTTTTTTGTCTCATTTTGGACAACATACTATACTATGACTTTTTTGTCTCATTTTGGACGACATACTATACTATGACATTTTTGTCTCATTTTGGACGTCTTACTATACTATGACTTTTTTGTCTCATTTTGGACGACATACTATACTTTGACTTTTTTGTCTCATTTTGGACAACATACTATACTATGACTTTTTTTGTCTCATTTTTGACGTCTTACTATACTATGAATTTTTTTGTCTCATTTTGGAAGACGTACTATACTATGACTTTTTGTCTCATTTTGGACAACATACTATACTATGACTTTTTTGTCTCATTTTGGACAAGATACTATACTATGACGTTTGTCTCATTTTGGAAGTCTTACTATACTATGACATTTTTGTCTAATTTTGGACGACATACTATACGATAACTTTTTTGTCTCATTTTGGACGACATACTATACTATGACTTTTTTGTCTCATTTTGGACGACATACTATACTATGACATTTTTGTGTCATTTTGGAAGACATGCTATATTATGACTTTTTTGTCTTATTTTGGACAACCTACTTTACTATGACTTTTTTGTCTCATTTTGGACGACATACTATACTATGAATTTTTTTGTCTCATTTTGGACGACATACTATACTATGACTTTTTTGTCTCATTTTGGACGACATACTATACTATAACTTTTTTGTCTAATTTTGGACGACATACTATACTATGACTTTTTTGTCTAATTTTGGACGTCTTACTATACTATGACTTTTTTGTCTCATTTTGGACGACATACTATACTATGACTTTTTTGTCTCATTTTGGACGACATACTATACTATAACTTTTTTGTCTCATTTTGGACGACATACTATACTATGACTTTTTAGTCTAATTTAAGACGTCTTATTATACTATGACTTTTTTGTCTCAATTTGGAAGTCTTAGTAACCAAAATGGGACAAAAAAGTCATAGTTTATGTTACGACCAGGCTAAAGGGGTAGAAGGAAGTAAAATAAAAACCAGATGATTTACGATTAAACAAAGATATTTATTAAATATAATTTCAAATTGCTTCAATTAACAAAAGGAGGTGAGGTAATAACGGGAAACAAAAGGCAAGTGGATGCTGTTCAAATCAATAAATAAATAGAACAAAAGGAGAACTCTCTAACCTGGAGCCTAGATTAAATCAAAAAGAAACGAAAAAGGAAAACCTCACTAACTATACTGCTCCCTAAAAACCAAAATACAAATGAGAACAGCACCCCTAAACTACTGTGGGATACAGAAAAAGTCAGAGTGCAAACAGTGTTTTTCCCCTGCTCAACTCTGCCTTGTCACCGCAACAACCAAACTGACCTCCACAAATCTCAGTCACTTAACACAAGGTAACAAATATGCTTCTTCCTGTTACGAACGAGGCAAGCTCAGTAACACACAAAATGAGCCGCCCTGCTGCTCCGATGACAGCTGGTTAAATAAAGGGAAGTCACAGCATCACGGCAATTGGGCAGAGGAGAACAGACGCTGCACCAATCCGGGACCTCCGAGCTTCCAGGCATGGGACCAATCGGTGACGGGCAATCACACACTGTTGCATCCTGGGGACAAAACAAAATGGCAGAGGCCGTAACATAGAGTAAGACGTCTAAAGTGAGACAAAAAAGTCATAGTATAGTATGTCGTGCAAAATGAGATAAAAAAGTCATAGTATAGTAAGACGTCCAAAATGAGACAAACATTTCATAGTTTAGTATGTCGTCCAAAATGAGACAAAAAAGGCATAGTATAGTAAGACGCCCAAAATGAGACAAAAAGTCATAGTATAGTATGTCGTCCAAAATTAGAAAAAAACGTCATAGTATAGTAAGACAACCAAAATGAGACAAAAAAGTCATAGTATAGTATGTCGTCCAAAATGAGACAAAAAGTCATAGTATAGTATGTCGTCCAAAATTAGAAAAAAACGTCATAGTATAGCAAGACGTCCAAAATGAGACAAAAAAGTCATAGTATAGTAAGACGTCCAAAATGAGACAAAAAAGTCATAGTATAGTATGTCGTCCAAAATTAGAAAAAAACGTCATAGTATAGTATGTCGTCCAAAACGAGACAAAAAAGTCATAGTATAGTATGTCGTCCAAAATGAGACAAAAACATCATAGTATAGTAAGACGTCCAAAATGAGACAAAAAAGTCATAGTATAGTAAGACGTCCAAAATGAGACAAAAAAGTCATAGTATAGTATGTCGTCCAAAATTAGAAAAAAACGTCATAGTATAGCAAGACATCCAAAATGAGACAAAAAAGTCATAGTATAGTATGTCGTCCAAAATGAGACAAAAATGTCATAGTATAGTAAGACGTCTAACACGAGAGAAAAAAGTCATAGTATAGTATGTTGTCTAAAATGAGATAAAAATGTCATAGTATAGTAAGACGTCCAAAATGAGACAAAAAAGTCATAGTATAGTAAGACGTCCAAAATGAGACAAAAAAGTCATAGTATAGTATGTCGTCCAAAATTAGAAAAAAACGTCATAGTATAGTATGTCGTCCAAAACGAGACAAAAAAGTCATAGTATAGTATGTCGTCCAAAATGAGACAAAAACATCATAGTATAGTAAGACGTCCAAAATGAGACAAAAAAGTCATAGTATAGTAAGACGTCCAAAATGAGACAAAAAAGTCATAGTATAGTAAGACGTCCAAAATGAGACAAAAAATTCATAGTTTAGTAAGACGTCCAAAATGAGACAAAAAAGTCATAGTATAGTATGTCGTCCAAAATGAGACAAAAAAGTCATAGTTTAGTAAGACGTCCAAAATGAGACAAAAAAGGCATAGTATAGTAAGACGTCCAAAATGAGACAAAAAAGGCATAGTATAGTAAGACGTCCAAAATGAGACAAAAAAGTCGTAGTATAGTAAGACGTCCAAAATTAGACTTAAAAGTCATAGTATAGTAAGACGTCCAAAATGAGACAAAAAAGTCATAGCTTAGTAAGACGTCCAAAATGAGACAAAAAAGTCATAGTATAGTATGTCGTCCAAAATGAGACAAAAAAGTCATAGTTTAGTAAGACGTCCAAAATGAGACAAAAAAGGCATAGTATAGTAAGACGCCCAAAATGAGACAAAAAAGTCATAGTATAGTAAGACGTCCAAAATGAGACCAAAACGTCATAGTATAGTAAGACGTCCAACACGAGACAAAAAAAGTCATAGTATAGTAAGATGTCTAAAATGAGATAAAATTGTCATAGTATAGTATGTTGTCCAAAATGAGACAAAAAAGGCATAGTATAGTAAGATGTCCAACACGAGACAAAAAAGTCATAGTATAGTATGTCGTCCAAAACGAGACAAAAAAGTCATAGTATAGTATGTCGTCCAAAATGAGACAAAAACATCATAGTATAGTATGTCGTCCAAAATGAGACAAAAACGTCATAGTATAGTATGTCGTCCAAAATTAGAAAAAAACGTCATAGTATAGTATGTCGTCCAAAACGAGACAAAAAACTCATAGTATAGTATGTCGTCCAAAATGAGACAAAAACATCATAGTATAGTAAGACACCCAAAATGAGACAAAAAAGTCATAGTATAGTAAGTCGTCCAAAATGAGACAAAAACGTCATAGAATAGTATGTCGTCCAAAATTAGGAAAAAACGTCATAGTATAGTAAGACATCTAAAATGAGACAAAAAAGTCATAGTATAGTATGTCGTCCAAAATGAGACAAAAAAGTCATAGTATAGTATGTCGTCCAAAATGAGACAAAAAAGGCATAGTATAGTAAGACGCCCACAAAAACGTCATAGTATAGTATGTTGTCCAAAATGAGACAAAAACGTCATAGTATAGTATGTCGTCCAAAACGAGACAAAAAACTCATAGTATAGTATGTCGTCCAAAATGAGACAAAAACATCATAGTATAGTAAGACACCCAAAATGAGACAAAAAAGTCATAGTATAGTAAGTCGTCCAAAATGAGACAAAAACGTCATAGAATAGTATGTCGTCCAAAATTAGGAAAAAACGTCATAGTATAGTAAGACATCTAAAATGAGACAAAAAAGTCATAGTATAGTATGTCGTCCAAAATGAGACAAAAAAGTCATAGTATAGTATGTCGTCCAAAATGAGACAAAAAAGGCATAGTATAGTAAGACGCCCACAAAAACGTCATAGTATAGTATGTTGTCCAAAATGAGACAAAAACGTCATAGTATAGTATGTCGTCCAAAACGAGACAAAAAAGTCATAGTATAGTATGTCGTCCAAAATGAGACAAAAACATCATAGTATAGTAAGACGTCCAAAATTAGACTAAAAACTCATAGTATAGTATGTCGTCCAAAATTAGAAAAAAACGTCATAGTATAGTAAGACATCTAAAATGAGACAAAAAAGTCATAGTATAGAATGTCGTCCAAAATCAGACAAAAAAGTCATAGTATAGTATGTCGTCCAAAACGAGACAAAAAAGTCATAGTATAGTATGTCGTCCAAAATGAGACAAAAACATCATAGTATAGTAAGACGTCCAAAATGAGACAAGAAAGGCATAGTATAGTAAGATGCCCAAAATGAGACAAAAAAGTCATAGTATAGTAAGACGTCCAAAATTAGACTAAAAAGTCATAGTTTAGTAAGACGTCCAAAATGAGACAAAAACGTCATAGTTTAGTATGTCGTCCAAAAATTAGAAAAAAATGTCATAGTATAGTAAGACATCTAAAATGAGACAAAAAAGTCATAGTTTAGTAAGACGTCCAAAATTAGACTAAAAAGTCATAGTAAAGTATGTCGTCCAAAATGAGACAAAAACATCATAGTATAGTAAGACGTCCAAAATTAGACTAAAAAGTCATAGTATAGTATGTCGTCCAAAATGAGACAAAAAAGTCATAGTATAGTATGTCGTCCAAAATGAGACAAAAAAATTCATAGTATAGTATGTCGTCCAAAATGAGACAAAAAAGTCATAGTATAGTATGTCGTCCAAAATTAGACAAAAATGTCATAGTATAGTAAGACTTCCAAAATTAGAAAAAAACGTCATAGTATAGTAAGACATCTAAAATGAGACAAAAAAGTCATAGTATAGTATGTCGTCCAAAATCAGACAAAAAAGTCATAGTATAGTATGTCGTCCAAAACGAGACAAAAAAGTCATAGTATAGTATGTCGTCCAAAATGAGACAAAAACATCATAGTATAGTAAGACGTCCAAAATGAGACAAGAAAGGCATAGTATAGTAAGATGCCCAAAATGAGACAAAAAAGTCATAGTATAGTAAGACGTCCAAAATTAGACTAAAAAGTCATAGTTTAGTAAGACGTCCAAAATGAGACAAAAACGTCACAGTTTAGTATGTCGTCCAAAAATTAGAAAAAAATGTCATAGTATAGTAAGACATCTAAAATGAGACAAAAAAGTCATAGTTTAGTAAGACGTCCAAAATTAGACTAAAAAGTCATAGTAAAGTATGTCGTCCAAAATGAGACAAAAACATCATAGTATAGTAAGACGTCCAAAATTAGACTAAAAAGTCATAGTATAGTATGTCGTCCAAAATTAGAAAAAAACGTCATAGTATAGTAAGACATCTAAAATGAGACAAAAAAGTCACAGTATAGTATGTCATCCAAAATGAGACAAAAACGTCACAGTATAGTATGTCGTCCAAAATGAGACAAAAACGTCATAGTATAGTATGTCGTCCAAAATGAGACAAAAACGTCATAGTATAGTATGTTGTCCCAAATGAGACAAAAAAGTCATAGTATAGTAAGACGTCCAAAATGAGAGAAGAAAGTCATAGTATAGTAAGACGTCCAAAATGAGACAAAAAAGTCATAGTATAGTATGTCGTCCAAAAGGAGACAAAAACGTCATAGTATAGTAAGACGTCTAAAATGAGATAAAAATGTCATAGTATAGTAAGAGTCCAAAATTAGACTAAAAAGTCATAGTATAGTAAGACATCCAAAATGAGACAAAAAGTCATAGTATAGTATGTCGTCCAAAATGAGACAAAAACGTAATAGTATAGTAAGACGTCCAAAATGAGAGAAGAAAGTCATAGTATAGTATGTCGTCCAAAACGAGACAAAAAAGTCATAGTATAGTATGTTGTCCAAATTTAGACAAAAATGTCATAGTTTAGTAAGATTTCCAAAATGAGACAAAAAAGTCATAGTATAGTATGTCATCCAAAATGAGACAAAAATGTCATAGTTTAGTAAGACGTCCAAAATGGGACAAAAAAGTCATAGTATAGTATGCCGTCCAAAACAAGACAAAAACGTCATAGTATAGTAAGACGTCCAAAATGAGACAAAAACGTCATAGTGTCGTCCAAAATGAGACAAAAAGTTATAGTATAGTATGTCGTCCAAAATAAGACAAAAACGTCATAGTATAGTAAGACATCTAAAATTAGACAAAAAAATCATAGTATAGTATGTCGTCCAAAATGAGACAAAAATGCCATAGACGTCATTTTTGTAAGTCCAAAAAAAATTACGTCAATGACATCCAAAATGAGACGTCCAAAATGAGACAAAAACGTCATAGTATAGTAAGACGTCCAAAATGACACAAAAATGTCATAGTATAGTATGTCGTCCAAAATGTCACAAAAAAGTCATAGTATAGTATGTCGTCCAAAATGTCACAAAAAAGTCATAGTATAGTAAGATGTCCAAAATGATACTAAAAAGTAATTGTATAGTAAGATGTCCAAAACAAGACAAAATGTCATAGTATAGTATGTCGTCCAAAATGAGAGAAAAAAGTCGTACTATAGTAAGACATCCAAAACGAGACAAAAATTTCATAGTATAGTATGTCGTCCAAAACGAGACAAAAAAGTCATAGTATAGTATGTTGTCCAAATTTAGACAAAAATGTCATAGTTTAGTAAGATGTCCAAAATGAGACAAAAAAGTCATAGTATAGTATGTCATCCAAAATGAGACAAAAATGTCATAGTTTAGTAAGACGTCCAAAATGAGACAAAAAAGTCATAGAATACTATGCCGTCCAAAACAAGACAAAAACATCATAGTATAGTAAGACGTCCAAAATGAGACAAAAATGTCATAGTATAGCATGTCGTCCAAAATGAGACAAAAAGTTATAGTATAGTATGTCGTCCAAAATAAGACAAAAACGTCATAGCATAGTAAGACATCTAAAATGAGACAAAAAAATCATAGTATAGTATGTCGTCCAAAATGAGACAAAAATGTCATAGACGTAATTTTTGTAAGTCCAAAAAAATGACGTCAATGACATCCAAAATGAGACGTCCAAAATTACACAAAAAGTCATAGTATAGTATGTCGTCCAAAATGTCACAAAAAAGTCATAGTATAGTAAGACGTCCAAAATGAGACTAAGAAGTCATTGTATAGTGAGATGTCCAAAATGAGACAAACAAGTCATAGTATAGTAAGATGTCCAAAATGAGAAAACGAATAATAGTATAGTATGTCGTCCAAAACAAGACAAAATGTCATAGTATAGTATGTCGTCCAAAATGAGAGAAAAAAAGTCGTACTATAGTCAGACATCCAAAACGAGACAAAAAAGTCATAGGATAGTAAGACGTCCAAAATGAGAAAAAAAAGTCATAGTATAGTAAGACGTCCAAAATGAGACAAAAAAGTCATAGTATAGTAAGACATCCAAAATGAGAAAAAAAGTCGTAGTATAGTAAGACGTCCAAAATGAGACAAAAAAGTCATTGTATAGTAAGATGTCCAAAATGAGACAAACAAGTCATAGTATAGTAAGACATCCAAAATGAGAAAACGAGTAATAGTATAGGAAGACGCCAAAATGAGACAAAAAAGTCATAGTATAGTAACACGTCCAAAATGAGACAAAAAAGTCACAGTATAGTATGTCGTCCAAAATGAGACCAAAATGTCATAGTATGACATTTTGGTCAAATTTTGGAAGACATACTAAACTATAATATTTTGGTGACCTTTTGGTGACTTAGCTGACATTACTTTTTCACTGTGTTGACCTAGGCTAGATTGATGAGTATTAACCAAAAGTTATTGTGCTATTGTTGTTGGGAACAAAGTCCCCTCTGTTAATATTTTTGATTTACTTGTGATTCTTTTTCTGGACCTCAGCACAGTGTGTCACTCTAACACTCTTACACCCCAAACACGCAATAAACAGTCATTATAAAATCAGAAAACCTCCAAAAAAGTACAAAACTTAATCTGTGATTGTATAAAAACCGTGATAGATATCAAAACTTAGTTCCCAAGTCTTGTGACCCGTTTAAAATTTCAATTAGGCTAAGTCTCTTTGTTAAAGTATGAAGGCACTGTGATGCTTTTTCGGCCATTTCCCATTCATGTGTATGTGGAAATTATTCGCAGTTACTCAAAACACTTATAAAAGTCACAGCACACGATTCAGATCAAACCGTATGTTTTGATATAACAGGTGTGGGGTTACGCGCCAAACTTTTAGGCAGAAGACGAAAAATAAACGGAATAAACTCAGTAGAATAACAATAGATGCTTGCGCTGCAATGAATTCTAGTATGCCTTGCAGCAGCAGGCACTAACAATTTATGTGCGTTTGTTTTTCGTCTCCCCCTCCACTTACTTCCGAGATGTACTGTACTCCTGCTTAACAAAATAAAAGTTTGCTAGTAACCCATACACCGTAAACTTAGAGGACAACAGTATCCAACACTGAATTTTGTGTTGTGTCGATTTAGTTTGTGGTCAACTGTTTTAAATATATGTCAAATGTTGAGATTTGTTTTATGTGTTGGAAACGATTGACATTAAAAATAAGTGACCGTTGCTGGACGAGTCACCTTCGTGCTTTTATTTTGAAAGTTGAATGGGGAAAAAGCCGCTCTCGCCGGCGCTAGCTTTGCAGCAGTTGTCACAGCTGGGTAGTTGGGCTCCCCACAAGTTGAGCAAGAGCGGAACGTCGAGAGCGAGCGAGTCGCTGCATGGATTTTCCCAGAGCTACACATGATTTAAGGTAAAGTTAGCGCTTAAGTTTACGTACGTCGAAAATTGTATTCTTCGCCGCGCGCTTATGTGGCCTAGTATATATATATATATACACACACACATATATAAATATATGTATACATACGAACCTAACGCTGTACTTGGGAACTTAACGGTCGGCGTGCGCGAGTGTACGCGCGCGTGAAAACTTTATTCATTGTATGTAGCTGCCTAACACAGCGCTGAGAGCGCAGACAGCGGCTCTAAAATGTGACCCGAACGTCGGTGTGTGTCGCTGTCTGTGTGTCGCTGTTTGCGTGTAATTCATACTACGCTAGAAACTGTGATTTGTTTTCCTGAGCGGAACGTGGTTGAGTGTGTGACTGAAATTTGGTTCGAGCCTGCGTCTGAAAGGTGTGTGGTTAGCCAGAGTCCGGAGGCAGGAGCAGGAGCATCATGGTGCTTTCTGGAAGTTTTTCCACTCTGCGTCGATGGACTGCAGCTCACTAAGGTGCAGCCAAGTGCCACCGTGGTCTGCTGTAACCTTTAATGTCCACCTCAGTAGCTGTAAATATTTGTGCCGCTGTTATGACACATGCATATACCATGGGGAGACAGGAGGCGTTTGGAAAGTTCAACTCTTTTTCAGAGGTGTCAAACTGGTGGTCCGCGGGCCATATCATTTCATATTATATAAACACACGGTCCACGACCACCCCTTCCTTTAAACCAGGGGCCTCAAACACAAAATGAACTTCTAGTCTGGTATGGAGGATGCCAGGGGTCATCAAGTGAAAAAAAGTTTATATTTAGCATGAAAGTTTCAAAGTACATTAGTGTGTTTTGATGTATGGCTCACAACAGAAAAACAACACAGACAAATAAAATAGAATCAAAACACTAAATGTAGACAATTGTAATTAAAATGCTAGACAGGTTTATACATAATTAATTATGTGATAAATAAACCCTTATGTATTATTATAATTATTATTATATAAATATTGTTCTCTGTTGGTCAGTTTTTATTTATTTTATTTGTGTAGGGCCACAGGACATTGACTGGGGGACTGCAAGTAATGAATGTTGCCAATTTCTGCATGAACAACTGGGATGATCAGAGCAATGTGTTTTTCAGAGCAGACTTGGGTTCCCAACGTTCCAAAGATATTTCAGCAGGCGGTGGCATAGACTGCGGTCACACTTAAAATGATAACGTTGAATCTCAGTGTTTTCATGCCCTGGTTTAAGTATGAGGTAGCTTTCCATCGCCTGAGAGCCAGCTGAGCTCAGATGTGTTGATGCAGCTGTGAATACAGGAGCAGCAGAAAGTTCACTGTGCTGCACTTAGGAAAGCTTAATGACAAGAATCACTTCTACACTTGATAACATGACCATGAGTCTCAGAAGTGTAACTCCCACTTAAACAACTGCTTTTCATTGCTCAAGAGCACTATGTGTTTCAGATGAAAAATGAGTCAGTTTCCGGAGTTATTCTTGCAAGTTACCCTGATTACTCACTCACTGAGTCTGTAATAATCACTGGAAACAAGTTCCAGAAATAAAGTTGTAGGTTTTTTAAGAATACAAATGTCTGCGGAATTTGCTCTGGACATTTTGCAGAACTTGTCGTGCCAGCTCCCTAGAGAGACACACGGTGAGTGTGTTGCTGATATTTCTAATATTGAGGATTTAAAATAGATGATGTGAAGAGAACAACAAAGAAAGCAGCTCTGAAAGACAACTAGATCTGAGACCTTTTGGTGAAACAACCAATGGCAACATTCAAAAACATGGAGCTTCTGTTGTTTATACTTCGCATCTGCAGGGACAGCTTGAACAGTTTGGAAATAAAGTAAGAGAGGCCAGGTTGAGATGGTTTGGTCACGTGCAGAGAAGAGGTCATGATTATATTGGAAAAAGGATGTTGAAGATGGAGCTGCAGGGCAGGAGGTAAAGCAGAAGACCACAGAGAAGGTTTGAGGATGTTGTGAAGGAAGACATGAGGACAGCTGGTGTAGCCGTTAGCACCACGCTAGCTCAACAACACTATTTCATAAACCAGCGCCACCTGTCGACTTTCAACAGCCTCCGTCCTAGGGACATCCCTAGTTGTGAACGCATCTGACCAAGACTATCTCCCACTGTACATATGTGAAGTCTTCTGGTTTCCTTAGTGAAGTCATTCAGGAAGTAAGAATATATTGAAAAGACACTAGGGGGCAACTGCTGTTTACAAAAATAACTTAATTTAAATGGAAGTTTATGGAAAATGAGCCTACTTCGCTCTTGATTTATAATGTCAGCAAACATTTTCCTCTGGAGTTAATGGTTTCAATCACTATTTTGAGATCTTCTTCAATAGCACATGATGTCAATGTTGTAAACCGTGTTCCCGTTTAGAGGAAACTAGATGATAAAGTACAGCACATATGAGTGGACACCAGAGTGATTAATAGCTAAAAGTGACACCTCTGAACTTTCATAGCAAAACATGGCATATGTACAGAAAGTCTGGAAAACATGAACCCATGTTGCTGTTGTTACTTTGTTTACCACTGTTGCATTACAGGGTCTTTTTGCTTACATTCTTGTCACACTTTAAAAAACCTCTGTAATTTGAATTTCTTCATCTCGAGAGTGCAATGTCAGGATCAGGAATGTAAGCTGTGTTTTGTATTTACCTCTTTAGTAAACTGCAGTTGAGAACTAAAAATTTCCATACTCGTGTGTTTTTTTGGCTTGTAACCAGAACCTTAAAAGCAAAAAAACACATTAAGGAAGAAGAGGATCAAAAGGTTAAACAGCTCTAACCCACGACAGAGGGACTTTTATTGTAACCACGACTGTGACTCTGCCATTACACAAAGACCTCTTTCCCCTCTCCATGGACCACTCAAGTGTGTTATTCATTCTGCCCTGGAAAATAGACTCTTCTCTTAGTCCCTGTTGGCCCCGTTAGCTCTTCTCTTCTGAGTCACTTTACTGCTCTTTGAACTCTTGATACCTCCACTTGTTTTGACTGAAATTTGGAAGTACATCATATTACACATCTATTCCCATTATTATTATTATTATTATTATTTTAAATCTCCATTATATAATTACTTATTCTTATGGTTGTATATTTTCCTCTGTAAATCTTTTTAACATGCACAAATAGATTTGAGGACATTTTTCAGAATGCTGTGCTTGCACAATGACAGTAAAGTGAATCATCTCCCAGAATTCAGTTAAACCATTTTTCCAGTCGCTTAATATCAAATTGTGTCCTCTGCTGTGTGTAATAGTGACAGATTAATGGACACAGTGTGTCCCACAGACTTAGATTCTATCTGTGGCAGTACTTAGCTGCCAGGTAATCAACTGGAAACATCTCCGTCAAGCTATTAATTGGGCAGATGTCTGGCACTAATGTATTATTCACTTGAACACAGAATACATATTTATAAAACGGGCATCATTCCTATTTGTTTGTCCGATACAAAAATAAAAGCAACATAATATCAGCTGTATTTATCATTAATTAGCTGCCCTTCTCTATAAATATTGATGAACCACTGAGGTGTAAAACTATAGCTACATCAATAACACAATTTCAAAATGAAAAGTCTTGGTCAGCTAAATATAATCATATTTTAGTCGTAGTGTTTGTCATATCAGTTTTATTTTTATTTACTTACTAAGTTCAAATGGATATTAATAATGGCTATAAAAGTGACAGTCCTGCGTCAGAGTAGTGTGCATGACAGTATATCATCAGCTGTAGCAGATGAGATGTACTGAAACATTAAAAGGTATAGTGTGGGAGTAGCCTACATGAAGTTTACTTGTAATTTAAAAAAAAAAAAAACAACTAGCAAGGCTGCTCTGAAGGCATTTCTGCCATTCACTAGCTTCTGTGTGTGTTGCCCTCAGGAGGGCTGTGTTGTTCTCCGCTGAGCTCATCTGCTCCACAGTGATAGAAATGCTTCTTCACCCGGGATGCTGTGGCTAGACCAGCTGGCTGTTCTCTAACTGCTTTCCGACAGTCTAATACTCCCCCCAAGCCAAGCGCAGGATTATCACCCACCGTCAAGGACACCAAGCTACTTAGGCGTACTGAAGGCTTTGCAGTGTAAATCAGTCGTAGGCTGTTTATCTCACACTCAGAGTGCTCACTGTGTTCTTCACATGTACCTGGATTCTCAATGAAGTACTCTAGGTTCTTGTATTTGTTTTTGAAGACAGGTGGTTGATTATGTGGTGGTTGTGATTTTATATTTTTTCTACTTCTATAGAGTGAGAAGGGGCCTTTAGTGTTGACTGAAAGGGTTTTTGAGGGGGCTTCTTTCTCTTAAGCTCTGTCTCCTCTTCAAAGCATAATGCATTGTGTGCTGCTGTGGCTCCGATATCACGTGTAGCCATGAGCAATCACAGGTATGCGCTCTGTACAATGGTTGTCTCTCACGTCGAGTGCAGTAGACTCTTCAGTGGGAAAAGCAAGTTTTTACGGCTCTCATGACAACCCTGGTTCTTTGCATTTGTGTAAGATGTGGTGCATGTATCACCTGAACTGTTGTTTTTCTATATTTCTTGTTGTACGTGTCACTTAGAAGAAGTTATGCGACATATCATTGTTCTTCGTATGTATGCATTATAAGAATACATATACGTTTTACCCTTTTTGTCAGCAGGAAATTAGATGAAACCTTACCAGTAATCAAGTTGCCCTGGGGTTTCATGTCATTTGAACTGTTGGTTTTATATTTTCAGAATCCACCCTTGCTGCATCTGTATTCTTTGTCTTTTTACAAGGGGCTTATGTCTCATATCTGCAAGTTTTTTGCTGTCGTTATTTTTAGGCACGCATTAGAGCCTCTTGGGCCTTGTACATTTGCTTCTGAGGTGAATTTGCCCCTCGAGTGCTAATAATTGTAAAAACAGTGAGCTCATCTGTTGAAATGGGGCAGGGGGAGAGAAATGGCCATGGCAAAAGAAAGTAAATTGGGAAATCTTTTTTTCTCACCGTGTTTTTCTCTGGAGGACAACAGCCACCAATCAAAAGCAAAGCAACACCTGCTCCGACAATATCTTGCAAGTGAGAGACTGCACATTAGTCGACCACAGTTAACTCACCAAAAGCAGAGGAAAGGACTGAATATTAAACAACCTGGTTCCTGGATCTCTTATTGACGGGAAGCAGAGTTGCTCAAATGTTTTCCCAGCTCTCTGCAAGCTGAGGGGTCAAAGTCCAAACAGCTTCCCTGTAATAGTTCTCTGTAGCCAGCTGGGCCAAAGAAAAAGACCGCTTACAGGCTCCCCTAATGGGCCAAAGCCAGAAGAAAAGATGACAGCTACCCTACCAACAAGGAATGTCACCTCTGTGACATTGTTTTTATTCATCTTGTTCATTGTTTTTGACATTATGGCTGCAGTATCATGGTTTCTGTTGGGAATTTTACCAGTCTGTTTAGTTTTATGTTATGAAAAGGATTTTGTTGGAAGGACATGACTGTAATTCGAGAAAGTAAAGCTTCACCCGGACTATTTCCTCCTCTTGTTTAAGAAAAAAAAAAAAAAAAAGATTCAATATTATACAAAACCCTCTCTCTTTGTGTGTCTAAGAGTATGATATGCGGAGCTTCTGACAGCATCATAGTCCTCTTGGGACCAGTCTTGGGATCATGGCTAACTTTAATTGGTGCAAGTGGGTGAAATGTAAGTACCAAGGTTATCTGTGTTCTTTTAATATTTTGTCTGATTAAAGGCATAAATGTTCCCTATCTTCATTTTAGTCTGGAGTGAAATCACCACTGTGCCAAAGCGTGTGGGTGCATTTGGCATTGGTCCAGTTCTCTGGTGGCCAACTGCTTTTCTCTTTCATCCTAATATGATGATCTGTATTTTTGTCATCCACACTTAAATGCACTCTAATAAAATGGGTAATATATGAACCTGTGCAGCAGATTGTAGAAAATGACTGGATTATTTTGTAAATTCAAAGAATAGGTGTCATGTAAATGGCTTTCAGATAGCATGTTCAGGTCTGTTGGTCTGTTTTGTTGTTTTACTCCATTTACTGGAGTGTTGCAGGTGTTGTGATGTGTGAATCACCAAGTTCTTTTGTTTTTGCTGCTGTTTAACCTTTTGTTAGAATATCACAGATGCATATCTATTCTGAGTAGTACATTTTGAGTTTGTGATTTACAGAGAATTCAACATGCACAGTTGATTGGCTGGAAAATGATCCCAGTCCTGTTTTTCTTCTTCTCATTTTACCTGATCCTGTACACGTAATCATGACACTCACATACTTTAAAACCAGTATATCGTCTCTCTCATTTCCGTACATTAATTGTGGTCATAAACCCTCCTCCATAAAAGAATGTTTGACTCTGAGTTGCCATTTCAGTTTTTCACCTTGATCTTTGGACATGTTGATTGTCAAACAAGGTGAGCTGATGAATATGTGTTTGGTATTTTGTTTATTTCCCGAAACTCCGAAAAATGCAAGAATGGATACGTATAGTAAATGATATTTATGTTATGGAGGGGATTGCTTTTTTCTCTCCGCCTCAAGAAGAAAACAGTATTTATCAAGTTATGGACTAAGTGGGTCAAATATGTAAAGCCTTTGTGGCCAGATTGTGTAGAGGTGTCAAATGAAGGATAATGTAATGCCTTGTACTCCTGCTATTTTATTGATTTCAATGTCATTTCATTTTTTATTTTCTTAACCTCTCCTAGACATACTTAATATAGTGTTGCTTGTTCTAATGGGCACTTTTGCCCTCTTCCAATTTGTGTGGAAAGTTCATAAACTTCTAAGCTTGTGGAATGCAAAAGCTTGCAGCTCCTTTTTATATGCTTTGTATACACGTGTTGTCAATGTAGTCCAAAAATAGAGAATCAAAAATATAGTAAGTAATCTAATATTTTATCTAAAGGTTAAATATGTTTCCCTCTTCTGTCTTTGCATTCAAGTCAAAGTTCATATTGCACAAAAACAAACACAGTTGACCATAGTGCAAAATATAAAAACAGTAGTAGAGTAAATATAATACATCAAATAAAAAACAAAAACATTTGTATTATAAATATTTGAGATTTGGAATATTGCAAAGTAACAGATGAAATATGGTTGCATACTCGACTGGGATTGTAAGCCAATGAGAAGAAACAGGTCTTTAGAAATGATGTGAATGTTTCTTTTGTGGGCACAGTTCTGATATGAATTGAAAAGTCGTTTCAGAGACAAGGGACTGCCTCTACAAAGGCCCCGTCTGCTCTGTTTTTGAGTTTAGGTCACTTTGTCTGAACACACTTTCAAATTCACACTCTCCCCTGTGCCTTAATGCCTCTTTTAGCTCTCACACCACCAATGAGTTCACTCAGCCTCACAAAGAATCAGTGCTGACCCTGTGTGACTTAACTTAGACTGATCCATTGTTAGCCGCCACTGTGCCATGTAGAGCAGAAGTCTCCAGATATTGGTGAGTGCAACTTCATCTGAATAGGTTTGTCATGCCCCTGAGTAGGCGTTATTTAATGTTTGAGGAACTGCCTCAGGTGATGTCACTTGAGTCGGGTTTGGCTGGGTCTGAAGATTACAGCATGGATACCCCGACCCGAGCACGTCTGGACCCGACAGGACATGTTGGGTTGAGCCAGATTTGAACAAAAATGTAGAAATGATTGTCAGGCTCGGGTCAGGGTTCGTCACCTCATTGTAATTTCAAGTTCTTTCAGTGCAACACTTAGTTAAATAGGATATAGTAAAAAAGAATTAGAAACAGATGTATAATGAGGTAAAAATAAGTGATAAGAAGTTAGGGTTATTATTTTATCATACTCCTGGTGATAACTCTGCTGGTTTGTGTGTTCATGGAGCGAGTATTTGCTTCCTCCTGGATGTTCACTTTAGCTTATTCTGTTGGGCTTGGGTCAGGCTCAGACAAAGATCCCTGGACGGATGTTGGGTTTCGTTCAGGTTCGGTCTCTGGCTTAGTCGGGTTTGGACAGATAAATGTGGTGCGAGGCACACTGTACTGATGATTACTATCTGGGGGTGTGGAGTTTAAGGTCCAGTGTGTAAGAATTAGGGACATCTAGAGGTGAGACTTTAGATTGCAGGTCAAGGACTCCTCTGCTCACCCCCTTCCTTTACCCGAGCAAATCAGGGAACTATGGTGGCCTTCAAATACCTGAAAGGATGTCCTCCCTTGACTGTGATATTGGGATGATATTGCACACACTATTTCAAAGTTAAAGTGTTTGTTTTGATGTATGGTTCACAGCAAAAAACATATTTATGATGCAAAATGAATCTGTGTATAACAAAAACAGACATTAATCATTTAGACAATTATAATTAAAACACTAGATAAGCTTATACATCACTGTGGTCAGTTTTCATTATCATTTTTTTGAGAAGTTTGAGACCCCTGCTTTAAGTAATTATGAAAGGCATATTACAAGATCACAAAAATACAGTAGTAGATTCAATCTCTGCCAATAATCCCTCTTAAATGTTACACACTGGACCTTTGAAGACAGTAGCCACATCTGTAGTCAGCTCTTCATCCCAGCTTCAGTAGCTTGACCATTCATTAGCTACTACTTTGATTACACACTGAAACCATGACCAAATTGCTGGCAACTGTACTGCATTGTGGTCAGTGTAGGCACCAGTTTGACACAGAACACAAGAGTAGATTCTCCTATATCAGCTCTGCCTGGATGCTTTTGACAATAACCAAGTTACGTATAGCTAATCTGGGCGTGCTCACTGGATCCAACAGTCTATTTGTGTTGTTCCATTCTCACACACCCTGCACTAGACCAGTTTTATTAGCTCTGTCGACATGGTTCAAGTGTGGAGGGCCCTGCGTGGTAGTGTCAGGTCCAAGTCTCATGGAAAGGAGACAGCAAAAGAGCCTACCGCCTTTCTGTAATTCCCCATTAATGAGAGGCACCACTTTAAAAGTTTCACATAGTGTTAAAAAAACTGCGAAATTACAGCTGAAGTCCAGACAAGTACTGACCCTGCAGGGATAACGCAGGCTTCTCCTCAGACATTTTCCCATGGTGATAAGGACTTGGCCAGATGTTCACAATACAAATCCACACTCTCTCTTCAACCCCATCTGTCAGAGTAACCCTCGAGCATGTGCAAAGTGGCAAATCTGGCAAAGACATTAATGTAGCAATTTAATAATGACCCTGTAATCTACTTTTTTACACACATTTTGAAGAAACACCAAACCGAAAAGGGACAGTGAAAATGTTTCTAACTTAATTTGGCTCTCTTTTGAAGTTTGCCTCTATGAATGGGGAAACAGTACATTATGAGCTACCACAGTGTTCTCTTTCATGTAGCAAGCTGAAAGGGATGCTATTGAGTGTTTGAGGGAGACCTTTGATATGTGAGATGCTCAGTGCCTTGTGAAAGGATCAAGCTTATGATTTGAGTCAATATGTGTGCGAATGCTTTGATGCCTGTTTCAGTCAGACTAGTGTTTTGTCAGAGATGTTTCACACAGTGAGGCTTAAGGGAGCAGCCATGATGGATCGATCCCATGACAGTCCTTACAGCTCACGTGTAAGAGTGAAAAGGTGCCTGCTTTTACACACACACACACACGCACACACACACACACACACACACAACAAGTCATGGAACTGCAGTTCATCATAGTGAACAGTAAACAGCATCCTCTTTGTGGACTGTTTCTGGGTAGTTTGATATGAAGCATCCAATCCAGTGTTTAAAGGATATGACTAAATGAGGGACAGGAAGATTTGCCTTGATTGCAAGTTTCTTTTGTTTTACATGAGCTAATGATTGACATTTCTCATTTTCCCAGAAGGCTGAGAGTAGCCTTCCGCCTCTCAGTCTGCATTTCTGGGTTGGGCACATAAGGATAGTTATGTTGAAACTCCCTTCCTATTGTTTTTGTTCTTTATGCTGTTGTTTTCATGTTTTTGAAGAAAAGGCAAAAGGACTGTATATAGGATTACAGTTCCACTGCATAGCACTTTATGACTGTGGGCAGGATGTAATGAAAGAATGAAAAAAACATTTGTGTGTTTCCGCCCAAGAGAAAGCATCATATGGAGAGTCATAGTCTGCATACATGAGTACGGTTTAAGACTGCAATGATAAACCAATTCATTGATTACAACATTAATAAAAAAAGTATTTTGATGACCTATGAATCACTTTTAGTGGTCAAATAATTAAAACGCTCTAGTTTTTCAGTTTCTTAGATTATTAAAACTGATTCATTTTGTTTTTTGGAAGAAACAAGACATTTGGGAACATCATTATTTCCAGGTTTGTGAAAACAACATGAGCTCTATTTCTGACATTTTATGGACCAAACACTTTCTAGATTAATTGAGAAATTGACGGATTAATCATTTAATGAAAAGAAAGGGAAAGGGAAGTCTTTGTCCTCCTCAATCTTTACCACCTGTTTTGCGTAGTGTTCAGCTGAGGTGTTAATCGTTGAGCCTTGGGGCCACGACTGTGCAACAGCTGGACTAGTAAAATGGACCTGTTGATATCCATCTGTTCTTCTATCTGTCAGTCCTTTATACACTACTGTATTAACTATATCCATGCAGCTGGAGGGTTCATGACCATGGTGTTTCCAGTTTCTTGAAAAACAGCAGGAACGACCTCCTCAGCTTTATGTCTTCTACAACTGTGTTCATAATGACACTCAGCCCTCAACCCTCGGTCGAACCAGGATCCGAATCAGTGACCTTCTGGCTGTGAGGCAACAATGATAACCACTGCAACATCATGTGTCCCGGCCTGTCATGAATAATTCTGAACCATCTGTAATGAGATACAAAACTTATTTTAAGTTTAAGGTTAAAATAAGGTTTAAAATAACCCAATTAAGGATGCTTTGTTTCTCAATAGCTCAACTCACGTCCTGCCTTGGGGCTGCCTGTCAGAAAGGGATCCTGCTAGTCAGCATTGTTCTCATTTTTAGGAACTTAAAAGCAATGCTCTTGTAGTTTCTGTTCCTGATTTCTCTACGGAATTGGGGATGCAGGGCATGTTCTACATGGCATGTTTCCAGTTATTTACTATATGGATTTTATTTAGTTCAGATCGAGTGGTTCTTCATCTCATTTCCCAGTGAAAAATTAAATCCACACATGAAATTTGATTTGAGTAAATGACAGTCGCATAGTCAGTTGGGGATGTTGCTTTTTCAATTTAATATTTGAACTGTAATATCTTCACATCCGCATTTACAGTCTATAAGTGAAACGGACTGTTTGACCTCTAATTTATTATCAATCTTACTGTTATGTCCTGTTGAATTGTCATGCTGGTCATATTATATGAAGATGAAGGAAACTAACAAGCTCAGCTTTGCTCAGACACTGAGGAACATTATGTTTAGATGGTAAATGACTGAGCGGACTTTGTTCAAAGTAGTTGTCTTAATAACAACAATTCTATGAATTCACCTGCAGTGCTGGCATTATCATGTATGCTACCTCTCATGTCTGGCTAGTATTCAGCTCAAAAAGACACTGTCCTTGCATATACATGCAAGGATATGCAGCAGGTGGTGGAGTGGACATTCTGATTTATTCAGACAAATTGTGTGTTATTCTCAAATCAATCTAATCTAATCAAATGTTATCATGGAATATCAATTTTAAAAAGTGTCACACGTGAGATACTACTACTACCAAGACAACAATTGCATCACTTTGTCTTTCTATCCTCTCAGATGCAGCAACAAACACATGTTAACCAGCCATGTGTACAAAGTATGATTGATCTTAAGGGGATGTAACATCATGTGTCAATCAACATTTTCATAATCGAATTTCAATTATTTATAATGCTGCGGCAGCTGTGACAGTCTTGTGTGCACGGTGCAACAGATGGCCTCGTATAAGTAAAACACCGATGGGATTCTAAAGCCTTAGGGAACAACTATGTTATGCCCTCATACAGATAACAGATAACATACAGGGAATATTAAGTGTCTGCTCTTTGATGGTCTTTGGGGTAGTGCTAACACTGAAGGCACTGCATGTTAAAAGCAATTGGATTTGTATAGGAACTGTGTGTTTAAGGACCAGCGTCACGTATTTACTTAAAGGTTAATTTGCTATGGAGGCACACAATGAGTGATTGAACCTTCCCGTCCTTGCAATGTATAACACGGGTGACATTCAGGGTTTATTGGGTCCCTGCTGCAACACAAAGAGAAGTGACCCATGAGCTCTATTTCAGACTTAGTGTTTTGGTTTCCTTGGTTTATCAAAGTAGAGAGCCAGTGCGGTGTTGCTTATTATGGGCTTGTTGGGTTTGGCCATCATTGGAGATGTCAATTTTGGGGAAAATGCTACCACGGAATTACAGCCTTCTTGGCATGTGCAGAGTGCTCGTACACCGTTGCCAAAACTGTGCTCATTAGTCAAGCACACACACAATATCTTAACAATAGGTACAGCTATGCAGCATGGCAAGGGGTTGAAGATATGCAATGTTTTCTTGTTGTATGAGTTTGTGTATTTGTAGGAGCTGTCGGTTAGTTGGGGAAAATAACTATCCTGTATGTGGAACTGGAGGTTTGAGGCATATTTGCCTGGATCCTCTGTATTTCTGTTGTGTACTCCTTTCTTCTTACTTCTGCACAGTTTTCCTGGGTCAACAAAAGCACAAAGAAAAAAAATCCTTTTTTCACCAAGTCAATAACTACTTTTTTTTTTAAAGGAATGCCATTTTTTGCTCTGCGTGTACATTTTATGTGTTCTAAATGTATCTATACTGGAAAAAAAAGTTCATGTGGGGGGAAACATTTTTAGTAAGTCTAGACACAGACATCCAACTTGGTGAGTTTGTGAGGCCCAACCATTCTCCAAAATGGGATTTTCAGAATTCTCTTAATTCCAGGCAAGCTCCTGATGCAGAGGGGAAATGCTGCCAGCAGTCGCTCCCTGCACTCTGTCTTTATATTGATCTGCCTCTGGGCTCCAGAAATGGAGATTCCTTAAAGCCAGCCGTCGTCTAATGACATTACTCAACACCCCCACCACTCCCACCCACCCAGCACTCCCTGCACTCTACTTTCTTTCTTTCTCTCACTGTTATCAAATTAAAAACTTTTCTACAGAGGGTTGGTCTTGGCCTGCAGGCATAGGGTACAGACATGGCAGCCAGCTGGGGCTTGAGTGATATTGTGCGTGTGTTGGAGAGCAATGTGGCTTTAAGTCTGTGTACGTTTGTATGTGTTTACTCAAATCGGCTCATTGCTGTTTGAGTTGCTGAGCTAGGAAATGGGGTTAAAACAGTCCACGGGCAAGCAGTCATGCAGGAGTATGAGCTTAAGTGACACTGGTCCATGAAGAAGTAAGGTAATGAGAGAGGGTGAGAGAACTGCTTCTGCTCTTAGAGGCAACTGAATCTGACACTGAGTCAGGGGTATAATACAGAACCTTTAGGGAGTGGTTATAGATAGTGGGACATAATGGGTGGGGGAGAGGCCTCCATGCTGGGTTGGTAGATGATATCAAGTCATTCTTTGTTTCCTCAAGGCCTATGTTTCTCTTCGTATACGACACAGGTGAGTGTGTGTCTCTGATAACCCTATATCTCGGGTCAGGGTTTGGCTTTATTCTTAATTTTGAATTTCAAAGACACCAAATGGGTGAAAAAAAGGATACGAGTCCTGCTTTTGAGGCAGATACAGACAGACATAAAGTGACAGGATTCCCCAAGTGCTTTGGGATTTTCCCCAATTCCCACCTTACACACTGAGGCCCGGGGGGGGATAATGGGAGGGATATAGAGGAGGTGTTCTAAGTAAGAGAGGAGGGAACAGGGGACACAGAGTGAAGCGGGATAAAAAAAAAGTCAGACTCTTGAGCGTAGAGTTGAAGCAGGTGGTCACAGTAGTCAGTGTAGATATGCCCTGTAGGAGTGTGGAGAGTGTTGACTGGATAAAGCGAGTGAGGAGCCTTTAAAATAGATTAGATGCTCAATTTGAAGCAATGCTAGGCTGCAGATGGACTGAGCTTCATTTCCTTAGCTGGTGAGTATCATTTGACAAAATACTCTCCTCTATTTTAGCTCATTAACACACATTCTCGTAACTCAGCGTGTGAAAAGGCCAGAGGTGCGAAAAGTTCATGAACAGGGTGAAAGTAATTAGCACATTTTAGTCATTTATAGATGGTTGGGGAATTTTAGAGCTTGTCATCAAGAGTTAGTTGTAGAGTTTGAATGAATACTGTGCCTCTGTATGGTGAGGTCTAATGGGTCAGCTTTGAAAATGGTGTCAAAGTTAGCTTAATTTAAATATTTTTATTATTATTTATTTGGAAGTTTTGCTGTGTCCTTTTAAAACTGCACAATGATGTCCTTTTATTAAAATGTCAGGTTACGTCTTGATAAAAAATAAGTTATGTGGTTGAATTAACACTCTAAGTCATGCTGCATATAGTGTTATTACAACACTGTATAAATTATGTGATTTAAAATGTAAATAATATGTTAAACAAGATTAAGCTATTCAGTCGCACATACAGACAGTTACTAAGCAAGGCATCTACAGTACCGAAGATGTGCTTTTTACTACTAACATTTCTTAGGGGCCTGTCACATGGTGATCCGAACCTCACAGCAATTAAGTGTTTGGCGACTAAACCCGAATTAAAATTTTAATGACACTATTAACTAAATGTAAACACACCTGATCCTGGCTGAATGTAAAGTCGTTAGCGTTTGTATTCCCCCTTATTCGTCCATTCACTGTGACACAAAAGGTTTCCAGTGACAAGGAAAGCCACAATCTGGGGAGGCACGTTATCAGCCACATTGACTAACAACAGGCTACACCGATAAACTCTGCTGCACTCTGTCATGCTATTTGCATTGGCCTGTATGATAACAGTCACTAGTCAGAGCCATAGCTGGCTTCATCAACATCGGCCATGTGGACATAGGTGTAGTTTTTACCTCGTCTCACCATGTGACGCACTCAAAACACAAACATCCACACACCCTATTCCCACAACAGTGTTTCCCAACTCAATATGTTTTGTAATTATCTCTTAAATGTACTTGTGTTCCTTGTGTGAGTCAGTCCGCATGACTTTGTTCAACAGTTTCTGACATTTTATGGACGAAACAACTGATAATTAATCGAGAAAATAATTGTCGGATTATGAATTATGGAAAATATTGATTAGTTGCAGCTCCAAATACTTCTCTCCACTCATTTGTCAGTAGTTAGAGTCAACAGGTGTTAGAGATTTTATTTAAGACATTGCTTTGCTGGGAAGTATCTTTTCTGTGAATAACTTACTCAGTTGACTGAATTCTTTAATAAACCCACCACCACCAGCTTTAGAGCCTACATCCTTTCTTTCAATCTTATTTGGTTTTTAGAACATGAAGAAACGTCATTGTTATGTAGTGCATCTAACATTTCAGCATTGCAAAATCATTACACCCTCCTGAAAATTAGTTAAGGACATCTTTCCCGCTCCAGTATAAGATATAAGATGTATATCCCTTAGAGTTGTAACCTTTCCTTAAAACTCAAGTTTAAACAAATTTATAATGACCAGTGATTCCTTCAATTTAAATGCACCCCTGCACCCCTGCACGCTGCCATTGCCAATCCCCTAATACTCTGAAAACATTTTTAATAATTTTAATAATTGTAAAAATAATTTTCACAATTTTAATAGTTACTTTATTAACAGTGCTGCTAGCATTAGAGTGTATATAACATACATCACTCCTTTCATTCAGTGTAGGATGGAATAAACACTACCTGAAAGGGAAATTGCTGACAACAGGAGAGCGCTCCAACAGCTTTGAAACAAAAATGTTAAGTCAAGGCAAACGGCTCAACTTCATTTCTGGAATTATTTGCCAGAAACACAAGTCTGTCAACCTGATCGGGATCGAGTGCTACTCTCTTTATGTTCAGTATTACCCACGGATGAGAACACATGCTCACAGTGCACAGATGTCCAGATATTTACGAGCAGGCTTACAGAGAGTATTATGTTATTAGCAGGTATTCGGTGCACACTCTTAGCAGGGGGTTGCTTGCTGTCTGCAGAGACAGGGGTCTCCCTCATGTACTGAAGGCTTGTATCATCATGATGCTGTCACATCTTATGGACCAAACAAGTAATTGATTAATCGAGAAAATGATCGTCTGATGAATCAATTATGAAAATAATCATTAGTCGCAGCCCTAAATACTTCTACACTCATCAATGGAACGTTAACTGGATTTAACGTGGGGTTTGGTTGGTGTAACGCTGCCACTGTCTTTGAAATGTTAGGTTGGTCACATGATTTGTAGTAAAAGGCAGGGTCAGAGGTCACAGTGGTGGATGTGGGCTTAAGATTACAGCCTGGAGGGTAGGGGTCAGCGCGGTCAAGGCAGCCTTTAAGTAGAGGCAGAAGAAAAATCCAAACGCTAAACTTTTTTTATTGAAGTAGAAATTCCTCGTTACTATCCAGTGACAAAAGTGCCCAAAATTAATCATCAGTCTTTATATCCACTTTACATAAACTGGTGCACTGCACAATTGATGTCGATAGTTCTCAGCTAACTCACTATGGAACATCTAGTTTCACTTTATGTACTTCATTTGATTGTAATTGATGAATCTGTAGATTGTTTTCTTGATCAGTATTTACCAGTCATCAATTACCTGGAAATGATGACACACCACAATTATTCAGTTTTTATGATTTATTTGTTATATATATAAAATTAGTTATCGATTAGTAATCGATAAATCGTTGCAGCCCTTACTACAAACAATAATGAAGAAATCAGATCAAAATTGTAGTGTTAAGTTTTGGAGTGGTTCCTCCATAGATTTCATATTAAAATGCTTTGTCTCAGGAAGTGGCGAAGCAGAAAATGAATAATGATCATAAACGATTAATTATTAACGGCAGATTCATATCTGAAATAACATAAGAGATCGCTTAGAAACGGCTAATTGCAGAGAACAATCCCCACCCATTCCATGCGACATGTTATTTTCCTATTCACTAGTTTATTCAAGCATACCATATGCATAGTTTCATTCCGTATACATTTTTTTGAATGATTCCCTTGTAGTTTTCTTGTGTCTTGGGAAGAGGCAAACCAGAAAATGATAAAGTCACAAACAATCCACTAATAGCAGAGAGAGAGAGAGACAGAAAGAATGAGTGAGACCCGTTATTATAACCTACAAGTCTGGAAAAGCTAGCTATAGTTTCAAATTCAACTTGTACACCACCCCCTACACCTGCCCTCTAGTCAAAGCCACTCCCTCCAAACAAATGACCGCACACTCCCTGACTTCTAGACGCTGAGTCGAGGAGAGAAGGTTGGCAAGACAGCTTTGTTGACATCGACTACCTGACATCTGAATAATCTGAGAACACAATGAATCATTCAGGTAGGCTGTTTGGGTAGCAACTGGTATGGAAATTGATAAGAATAAAATGATTGGTAGCATTAATTTCAGTATTTCAGGGGTTTACGGACTATAGGCCATTTTACCACTTTATTCCAGATAATTTATTGATGGCTATTGGGTCATGAAGAGAATTTCAACAAGTACGATCATGGTTTTTCAGAAAAAAAATTCAGACTTAAGTGAATATTCTAGCTTTATCTATTTGTGCTACATATTTTTTGTTGTTTTGCCTTGAAAGAGTTCCTCACAGAACCATTTTTCATCTCTGTAGTCAGGTTTTTCATGTTTCTCCTGTTTGGGGCTAATATCCAATCTCAGTTCACCAGTTTTTCTGGTCCCAGGCAATAACTTGTTCGTCTCTTGTTTCTTTAGTCCAAAAACGTTTTAAATATTTAACGTACTGTCAATGGACAATGGAAAGACCCAGCGAATGACTAACATCAGATGAATTGTTAGATTATTAATTACTGGAAGAAGTTGAAATTTCAACAAGTACGATCATGGTTTTTCAGAAAAAAAATTCAGACTTAAGTGAATATTCTAGCTTTATCTATTTGTGCTACATATTTTTTGTTGTTTTGCCTTGAAAGAGTTCCTCACAGAACCATTTTTCATCTCTGTAGTCAGGTTTTTCATGTTTCTCCTGTTTGGGGCTAATATCCAATCTCAGTTCACCAGTTTTTCTGGTCCCAGGCAATAACTTGTTCGTCTCTTGTTTCTTTAGTCCAAAAACGTTTTAAATATTTAACGTACTGTCAATGGACAATGGAAAGACCCAGCGAATGACTAACATCAGATGAATTGTTAGATTATTAATTACTGGAAGAAGTTGAAAGTCTAACAGACGAGAAGAAATTGCCAGTTAAAGTGTGTAACTTAATTAGATGCATTTAAGCGATATAACACAACAGGGAACACTGTTGTACTGAATATGTGATGTGTTCATAGAGGATGTCGTGCCGATATTCATTACAACAGCATGACCTCAAGTGTGATATTGCTTTTATACAACAGTTCAACAAACTCTAATTAATAGTTGACGGTAAGAATCTACAACGGATTGTTGTCTTGTTATTTTATCAATAATTTGGCTCCGCCAACACAAATAGTTCTGCAACTGGACCAACTTGACTGTTGCCTAGCAACACAATGAGCATACTTTGGCACACTGGTTTTACAGCTGGTCATGTGCACTGCTCTGTCACATGTACATGTATCTGTATGTTTCCATTTATTGAGCAACCTGAGATAAAGACTTCCTGAGAGCCACTGTGGTATGTTTGAATCTGGCGAGTTAACAGTGTGATCTAACCGCACACTGCTCAGTCGTTTCCTCTTCTTAGTAGATGATCTCAAGTCACTTTTTTTGCAAGATTTCGGACCTGCAAGATTGAACATATTTTATTTATATATGATTTGTTTATATATGAATTATCCTGTCCTTCTCTTTGTCTTCTCCTGATAATCATTTACAGTTTAACTCCAGTCATATTTTCTGTGTAGTTTGTTGCAATGTAGTGTAGGGGTGGGAATAACAGGGTACCTCACAATACGATACGCGATACATGGTCCACGATACCAATAATTTCACGATTCAATAATATTGCAAGACAATCATATAGCGAGACATCACAAAATCTGTCTAACTGAAGAAAACAAAATGTCCTGGAGTGCAAGATTTCTCTACTGATTCACAACAGCGCCACCACAAAGAGACATCAAGTAGCCATGTTTACTTTTGAGCGCCTTCATTTGTTAATTAAAATATCAATATTTGCCCTGGTATATCAATTATTGCATTGCACGTGGAAGGATGACATTTATTTACCAAATCGAATATTTTGATCCACCCTTAATGCAGTGTCAAGGTAGCAGCTGTGTGATTAATGATTATGAACACCTGAGAAATAGGGCTGGGTATTGCTGCAGATTTCCTCATTCAATATGATTCCATTTACAATTTCATCCAGTTTTCAATTTGCTTCAATTCACTATTGATTCATTTAGCAATATTCCAGTTTCAATACCAGTTTAGCTTGGTTTCCTAATGCTGTAAATGTTTATAAAAATTTTAATTCTGGTGCAAATTTTAATTCATGGCAGCCCGTGGCCAAGTGGAAAGGGAACTTGACTTGTAACCGGAAGGTCGCTGGTTCAAATCCCCACCTGGCCAAAAAAGGGCTGGGGTACCCCTGAGCAAGGTACCCAACTCCCAATGCTCCCCGGGCGCTACTCAGTGTGGCAGCCCACTGCTCCTAATTCTAGGATGGGTCAAATGCAGAGAATATCAGTCGCTCTGAGACTGAGAATAATTTCCCTAAGGGGATTAATAAAGTATCTAAAAATAAAAATTGTAACAAAGTTACGCAGTAGTTATATTAATGCATACTTTAAATGAATGACCACATAGTACAATTCCACAGCTAAGTCATTGATGATAATTCAAACTCTCCCATAAAAAAAACAACTAAATATCCAGATGCCAACAGTTATTTGAAACTAATTAAGTTGTCCAAGCTGCACCCATGTGATTTCAATAATCTTGTGAGAATCTTTGTGCAGAAGATAAAAAATTAATAAGAATGGATATGAGCTGAAAAACAATATATCTTTTTGAAAACTCAGCCCTAGTTTGAAGCGGAGTGACACTATATTTAAATGTCCCAGTGGTGTATATCAATGTACATCAGCACTCATAGAATGCTGATGTATAATGTGTACAATGTGGTTTTAGTTAGGCCTGTGTAGTCAATGGCTCTGCTGATGCTCAGCTCTGACATCAGCTAGAAGTCCTTGCATTTATCACACGTTGACGACATTGTCTTAAAGGAACCTGCCTGGGGCTCCTGAGCGCAGCACTATTCAGCGATGCCACTCTTCCCAGGACTTCCACAACAATGCCAAGTTGGCACAGTTGAGAAATGCTGAGGTAGTGATACTATAGCGTCGTTGTAAGCAGTGCACTGTTCACTAAGGGGTTTCTTCTTCTCATATTGTTCATGTGGTTCAAAGAACAAATGAGAGCCACAGAGAAGGGTTTGCAGGATGTAAGCCAGAGAAGCAATCAACACAAAGCCGGGTCTTTCTGTCACTCCATGCATACGGTCGGTTCCATTAATGTGAGGGAGCTCAAAGGGAGGCATCCCACATTTTTGCAGCCATTCAGCTTTTGCCAGACACACAACTAGACCCTCCAGCTGAGGTTTTTGCAACCACAGCCTCAGTCACCACTGTACTTGTGGCTCTGATGTCATCTCAGAGCAATTCCTTCCCCGTTTTCTCTTTCAAAGCCTGCTGCCCACCCGATCCCACAAACACACACGCTTTCTATATCTTACCAGCCATATGAGCCGTGTCAATAAAATACTTGGAAATGAACTTGATACCTCACTGTATCACATTACTCCCTTGCACAATGTATACAAAGCCTGTTTTGTATTGTAAGAACACTGCTCAGTCATTAGGACCGATTTTGGGTGGTAGTAGTGGTGGTGGTGGGGGGGTGCCGTTGAATAGAACTTGGTAATGGAGCAGTGGGAGAGTTGACAAAAGCAGACCCCCACCATCCTCAGCACCCAGACTCACCAGTTTGGCTCAGATTGTGAGGTTTAAACATGTAAGGTGAAAAGGAGAGTTGTTTTGGCTGTGTGTGTGTGTGTGTGTGTGTGTGTGTGCGTTTGTGTCTCTAAGGCTATATGGGGAGAAGATAGACCACGACTGGAATACATTAACGAGAGGTGTCATTAAGTAAGCAGTGGAATGATTGTGTGGGCTGCCGTGTGACTTTTTATCTTGTGAGCCGAGCAGCTCTTCTCTGTCGTACATTGCAACAACTTATATCTTTGGAAAAGAGCATGATGTTTAAAGACATTATATGTAACATTTTTGCAATAAATATCAAAAATGAGCATGGTTACATGGGCCTAAATGTTTCCAATACGCCTTAAATATAGATTTTAGTTGCCTTTTAGTGGTGTCATTGAACTGTCTCTGCTATAACTTCTGGGTCAAACCTCTATCAAACATAAGAGTTGTTTTTGTCACCAGTGGATCATGAGTGGATCACAGTGGAACCAAACAAGACAACAATTCCCATGATCCCACGTTGCTTCCCGATGTTGAACTATGTTAAAATGAACACATTTTGTTTTAATTGGATGTGTTGTTGAAGTGGTGCGCTGCAAAATTGTCAATATGGCCTACTTTCAAAACTGCAAGAGGCAGAATATTTGTTTTGATTTTAGATTGAATATCATCCTGGCTTACACATCACACTCACAACACCTGTGTTTTGCACAGACCTCCACACACATTGATCATTTTAAATGTTTTTCAGTGATTCCCTCTAATATCGGGAATCATACCACAATCGCAATTTCAGTCAAAACAATCACAATTAGATATTCTTCAGCTCCTGTCCTAACTCTGAATCACCACCTCTTCAATCAAGACTCAAGCAGCGCATTCAATTCACAAAGCACAGGAATCTGCCTTGCATTTGGCACCCAGACAAGTCACAGCTCCTTGGGCAGACAAATCAGATTTCTCTATTCTCGTCACCAGGGGCCCCCTCTGTTTCCAGTGAGAAAGTCTGACAGCGAGTCAGCTGGGGCCACAATGGAAAGCATTCACACTGAAATTCAGAACTATAAAGGCATAACCAGTTGTAGGCAGAGATGTCAAAGGAGTGCTCTAAGAATGCAGGTCAGAGACGACGCTGACCTCAGGGGTTGAAGGAGGATAAGGAAGAAATGCAGGGGGGAGGGGTTGAATGTATGCACACAGGACATGTGGGTGGAGGGTTCTAATAGGCAGGCGGGGGCCAACGCTGGCTCCCTGATGGGGGTCATTCAGTCATGCATTTATGTAACTTGTTACTCCGCGTTTCAAAGAGTCTTTGAAATCAAATATGAGGACTCATAACTACTGAAATGCATAAACTCTGATGGCATCATTGATGACATTCATTTGAATTTATAATGATGAAAGGCAAAACTGAGTCAGGGTTACTAAATGAAAGCTTTTTTCTTTTTTGTTTTATATAGAAATGACTTTTTGTCTTACTTTGTGTCACTTGTCACAAAATATGTATCTATTCTTCAGGGTGCAACTACGGATTATTTTCATTATCGATTCATCTGTCGGCTATTGTCTTGATTCATTTACTCATTTGGTCCATGAAATATCAGAAAATGATTGAATTGATTATATTATATATATTTTATTCATTTATTTTATAGGGAAGCAGTTGGTTAGAGTGGATGCCGTATGGCGTGGGACTGATTTGATCACACTGTATCTTCTTAAACTGATCTGAAGTTATGTCGGAGAAGATAACGTCCATTTTGTTTGCTGGGAAAGAACAGATGGCGCACATTGGCAGAGGGACGTCACACCAAATGCAAATATAGCACCTTGTTGATTATGTTCTGACTGTTCCTGCTCTTTCCCTCTGCTTTAAAAGAACACACACTTTGTTCACGCACGATGACGCTAATGATAATCTGAGGTGGGTTTTTCTTTTTTTTGTGCTCGATAAGGGGAAGTGAAAATGAAATGAACCATTGTATATCGGGGGTTTAAGTTAAAATCCCACTAAATATTGGACCGATTAACACTGTAGAGATCCTAATTTTGCTGAAAATTCATCACTTTATTTCAAGCCGTCAGCATGAAATGAATAGAGAATGTCAAGTATTGTCTGGAAATGTTAACCTTCAAGGCACGGCTGAGTTCTCTGTCCTCGTAGGATAGTAAGCAGAAAATGAATAGGTGACGGTTCTTGTGGTTGACCTCGGATACAACATCACCTTGACGATAGTGGATGATTTTGCTGTCACTTGTCCTGTATCTGGTACAACCACAGCTTTTTGGCTTCATACCTGAGTCTTACTCACTCCTCCCTTGTGCCCTATCGTCTCCTGATACTCCAATGTCTTTTTTAGGTGATAATGTCTCACATGGACAGCGCCACAGCTGCAGTAATCTGCTGGAGGAAGACAAGATAATACAGCTCTGATTCCACCAATGTTAGTGTTATTAAGAATTTGAAAAGGATGGGAAATACGAGGTATTTTCAAACGCTCCTGTTTAAGATGGTTAAAAAAAAAAAGGGGAAGCTCAGCAGTTGAGGCAGAATGAAATCTGTTGGCAAATTTTGTGTGTTTGCCACGTTGCTCCAGCTGACTCATCTCCTCTGTCCTGTTGTTCCGGCTGTCCTGAAGCTGTTGCAGAGGAGCTCTGAGAATATACCAGTATCATATCCTTGTGACTGTTGCAGCCACTTCTGGTGCTGGAAAATATGTTGGAATCTGAGGCAGATTAGATCATGTTTTAAGAAAGCTGTTGCTCTGACATTCCCCATGCAACATGAGCCCCACTGACTTCCAGCTGTAGTATCCTGAGAATGACCTGTCTAATGTAGTATTCATTGGCCTTTACTCGTGTATTTTAATGGTGTGAATGAATAATATGCAGCCACATGTGCTGGATGTCAGGTTCATGTTTCCTTTTGGAAAGCTGCTAAAACCTTGTATATTTATTCTCCCTGTTCTCTATTGCTTTTCCCCTCTCCAGACCAAGAATGCTTGGAAAAGGATGAATCTTCTAAGTCATCTGAGTCTTCCACGTGTCTTCGCTGCTGTCCCTGCCCGACAGCCCGCTCGTCCCACTGGGGCACCATCTGCCTCTCCAAGCTTCCCCCCTTGCCCCTGCCCCCAGTAGTGGCTGTCCCAGAGGGTAGGAAAGGCGAGCCAGCCCGCGTAAATATGCCCGGATGGAGGTCTCAGTGGCGTCTCGTCCTGCTGAACTCCCTGACCTGTGGCCTGGAGATCTGCTTGGCAGCTGGGATCACATACGTGCCCCCGCTGCTGCTGGAGGCTGGAGTGGAGGAGCGCTACATGACCATGGTTCTAGGTAAGGTCTCACTCTCGGGCTCACAGTTTCTGCATGCTCTTTCATCATCTCATCCTCTCTGTCCATGGTGTGTGTCTTTTTGTCTTGCACACACATTCACAATTATCTTTGTGGCTTGTTTACTGAGCACATTAGTAATTGTTTCTAGTCTGAGTGATATGAATGATAGATTCTTAAAGGCACGTGTCATGGGGCTTAAAAAATGTTGTTTATTTTATGTGGCCTGAACATTTTGTGTGCTGTGGCTACACTAAAGTGTGAGTTGAGCTGTTTCAATGAACCATCGTTTTATCCACATCACTTTATTTGCATTTGCAGCTCCGTGTGAAATGTCTGTCCACAGGTGATGGAGGCAAACTGTGTGCGGAAGGCAGTGACCTACGTCAATCATCCTTGTGCTTCTTTGTTTGATCACAATCCAGAATATTGGGTTGTGGCAGATGAAGAAGAGCAAACGTTCATGTGCCTGTTGCGTACTTTTGATTTGAATGTTTGTTCCCACAAATGAACTGCTCAAGTTTAAAGTTTGTTCCTGTTAAAGTTATTGTAATTCAGTTAAATGTTTTATTTGTTATGCGAAATTATTTTGAAAAATGGAAATAATGATGTCTTATTTTGTCCGAAAACCAAATGTATTCCAAAGTTATTCAGTTGTAATGATTTCTTTATGATATGCTGCAAAGAAACTAGAACAAATTCACATTTAAGAAGCTGAAAATGGAAACTACCCAGCCCTAATTATAAATAACAGCAGGGATGTACTTTTTTGGTTTAAGATAAAATAAAAATAATCCTTTATTTGTCTCACAATGGGGAAATTTACAAAACTGGTTTGATACATAAAATATGTGACTCAGTGCTAACTGAGTGAGCGGTGGTGATGGCTGTTGCACAGGGACATGAAAGTGCCTCAGGGCTCCAGTCCCCTCTCTGTATTCAGGTCATAAAACATAATTGAGGCTGTTACTCTAATAGGTGGCCACTTCACCTGTTAATCAAGCACTAATTGAAAAGCAGCAGGAGAGCAAGCTGCCACCATCTCCCACACTGACACCGCTATCAATTATTGCATCTTTAGGATTAAAATTTAAATGAGACGAAGGGAAATGAAGTCTTCAGAAAAATCGTCTTCATCATTTTAATGAGTAAACTGGACTATTTATAGTATCCATGCTTCATAATGATGCTACACACACTATTGCCTTCTAGAGGAGATTATCAAAATAGATGACGATTCATTTAGTAATCGATTAATCGTTTCAGCCCTAGGGTACACTTAGCATCACGCATTACGTTACTTGTAAGTGAAGTTAATAGTTGCATGAACCTGTCAGGCCAAAAGGTTTGAGACATTGTCTTTGTAATTACACAGATAATAGATAAAATGCTGAATGCTTAAATAAAAAGGCTAAATGTACACGACAGAAGTAACTATTCAAGTGTTAAGAACAAACAATGTAGACTTCTACTCTTTGGTTTCCCCAACAGCTGCTGGCGATATGAAGAAAAATGATTTCATTGTGGAGTTCCTCCCAAACAGCCTGCACTGTAAACCAATCTGGAAATGGCACTCCAATTCTCATTTCCCTGCATTATAATGGAGTGCCTGAGTGCTACTTGAATGAAGATAAATTTTGTGTCTTGGGAGACTTAAAGCAAATTTTCCCCAAGCTGTAGTGCCAGCTTCTCAGATGGCTGCTTTCTACTTTATCTAATAGCCATGTGTTGGCTGTTTCATCCTCCAGTTGTTTTCCTGTTTTTAGACTTTCCCCTCTGTTAGTCGAGAAGATCGTCAACGCTTTTAAGCACCAAGGTGTTCAATATTCATGCTTTATTTTTATCTGTATTTTGTGTAAGACCACGTGTGGCATTCAGGCAGGAGACTAGGTCATGTGTCGGAATATTTACGTGTGTTCGTACGTGTATGTGCACGTTTGTGTTCATACATGTGTTCAGTGTGTGTGCGTACTGTACACACTACATAACAGGAGAGCATGTGTGTGTGAGTGTTGGTGTGAGACGGTACATGTCACAGCTGTAGATGGTTAAGATTGTAATGATGGACCCCTGCAGCTGCAGCAGGAAGAAATGTGGTGGAGTGTGTCTGACATGTTCACAGATAATCCTGCCTGACTGCTTACCTGTCTGGATTTGCTGTATATCTACTCTCTGAAAGGAGTACATTTTAGGCACCAAATTTAGTCTCAATTTGTCCCATTTTTGGGGAGCAAATACAGCAAAGTCTTTCTCTTTTTGGTAGCACTTTCCCGCTTGTGTCTTACATTTGAACTCAGACAATAGCTGTACACGAACGGCATTTTAATGAGAAACACGTAATGAAACAAAAATGTGCTCGTCTGTAATGAAAAATCCACGGGGGGGGGCCTTTAAATGTCACACCCCAAGATCTCGTCGTTATTGATATTGCATGTGTGTCTCTATGTTAACACCCACTGTGTCCTGGTGTGTTCCAATTAGCTCGATCTGGCCATGTGTGGAGGATGAGGATAACAGGGAGCTACCTTCAGGCTGCAGGCCATCTGTAGGAAATACTAGGAATCATCACCAGCAATCAGTGTTAATGGCAGAGGGGCACATGCAGTAGTCACTGCTGTAAGCCACTTACACTGAGCAGTGATGTTCCACTGTAGGCATGTGTGCTTTTGGTGTTGTTTTTCCCAGATACTGTACTAAAGTACAGCTGGAAGAGTAATGTGTGATGTAAGAGTTTCAGATCATATGTTGTCTTTCTCTTGCAGTGTCTCGATTTGTTGGTTATTGTTGTGACTTGTTGTCACAGGATTGTGTTTTACTTCAACCACCCCTCTGTCTTTATGTTTCTCATTTGCATTCATTGTTTTGTCAGTGTTGTCTCTAAGGTTTTTCTGTTTCTATTCACAGGCATCGGTCCAGTTCTTGGCCTCCTCTTCATCCCTCTGATCGGCTCGGCCAGTGATCGATGTAACAGCACTTACGGCAGAAGGAGGCCCTTCATCTGGCTGCTGTCTTTGGGAGTCCTTCTTGCACTTTTCATCATTCCCCACGCTGATGTCCTGGCTTCCCATTTTGCCTGGGGTGGACGCACACTTCAGGTAGTGTGTCCTTTGATAAAAATATAGCTAGAGCACATGAGTGTGTTTTCTACCATAGTCATGTTTATGCTCTTTCTACAGGTGGGCATCCTTATCTTTGGGGTGGGACTCCTTGACTTTTGTGGACAGGTGTGCTTCACACCACTGGAGGCCCTTTTGTCTGACCTGTACAAGGATGAGGAGGACTGCGGCCAAGCCTTCGCCATGTTCTCCTTCATGGTCAGCTTGGGAGGATGTGTGGGATATTTACTACCAGCACTGGATTGGAGTCATGGATTTCTCTCCATTTACCTAGGAGGCCAAGCAGAGTGCCTCTTTTCCCTCCTCAGCTTCATCTTCATCTCCAGCGTGCTCATCACCATGAAGACGTCTGAGGAACCCTTATTCGCCAGCAGTACCGTGGCGAGTTCTGGATCTATATTGGAGTCAGGGTCTGGCGTGATGGAGTCTGGCCGCTGCGGCGTGCCACGCTCATGCTCCAACCTGCTGAAGTGCAAACTGAGGCTGTTGAAGGCTGGTCCTCTGCTGTGCTTACTGAGAACATGCTGTTCCATGACTCCAGCCATCTACAGGAGCTACTGCCACGTCCCGCGAGTGATGAGGCAACTCTGTGTAGCTCAGCTGTGCAGCTGGATGGCCGTCATGTCCTTTATGCTTTTTTACACAGACTTTGTAGGGGAAGGCCTGTATGAAGGCGTGCCCAGCGCATTACCAGGAAGTGCGTCCAAGCAGAGATACGATGAAGGTAAGTTGACTTCTCTTTAAGATACAGGATGTGTTATGTGAGCTTTCCCCATTTCCTCAAATAATATCTTTCTAAATGTATTGGTAGCTTGCTGGGAGAACACCCTCTGGATATTATGTGGCTTCAGTAAGCTCCTAACATGACCCTCATACTGATTTTGTTTCACATTTCTGTTGAACTACTGACTCCCGTCACACAGATTACCATTCAACTCCCACCCTCATGTATGTGGTTGAAGGTCCATCCAGGCTGTGCTCTGTCCCAGCTGGCCAGGATGCAATCACATTCCTTGGGCACAGGTGGAGACAGACAGAGCCTGTGTTCCTGCATGCCTACATGCTTTCCTGCTACCTCCATATTGGCTCCTGTCAAGTTATAGCACATATGCAGCAAGAGACTGACAGTTAATATACATTCGGTCTAAACTTACAGTGAGGATATGTACATTTTTATGTAGTGAAATCACTGAACAGTGAGCAAAAGTAATATCTTTTCATGCAAATACTAAAGCCAGACCAGTGTAAATTGCTTTCCCACCCTTGCTCCTGAGAAATCGAAAACAAATGCACACACACTCTTTATCCTGTCCTGTGCTGCAAATCACTGAGTTGTTGCTAATCCTGCCAGACAGTTGCACGGCTTTATTCTAAAGCTATGCAAATGCTCGGCTCTGTGATTCTACCTAAATATAACCTTTAGGGTGTCTAAAGGCAGACACACACATGCATAAATCTGTTTTGTCACTGTGGTGTACGAACATCCTGGGAAGTGTGTCTTTAATCAGATCTTATTCAAACAACAATGTAAGGACAGTAAGTGGAAAGCTAAAGTCCATGTAAACAGATGTGGGACAGACCATCTTGCCCCATGTTGAGAATTCTCAGGTTTATTAACACAGCAGGCCATATGCGAGTAAAGTATTTTATTGTTTCCTTTTGTTTACTGTTCAGCCAGACTTTCTACCTTAAATCCCCCATCAGGCCTTTGACTGTTTTTTCAGCTTTTTCTCATTTAATCAATCTTTTCCCACTACTATTCATTTATCTTTCCATTCCCATTGACCTCTTCTTCATGTCACCATTCCCCTTCTTTTCTTTGGACATTTTCACCCATCCATTTATAGAAATAGAATGCACACCTCCCTCTTTCTCTTTTCCCCCCACTTTGTTTACTTTTTCCTCTCCCTCCGCCTGTGTTCCCTGTACTCGCCGGACCACAAGGAATGTCACACTCACAAAGAATTAAAGTCAAGGAATCAAAACACAAAGAACATGTTCATTCAAGCCAGGTAGACGGCTCGAAGCACATTACGTTTTTAGGTCTGTCTGAGTCGTGTTTGTTTAATTTGAAACACAGCGGAAGTTATTAAACCACATCACTCAGCCTGTAGATGCTCCTCTGCATGAAGTTTATCTGCCTAGGTTCATAGCTGCATGGGCCACCTTCCTCTTATCCTAATCCCAGTTTGTTGTAATGCACAGCATTTATTTGTCGAGTCTTCAGTTCCATAATCTTTCATATCTTGGCTTCAATTTCAGTTCTCATTATCTTCTGTAGTGTTTGTAAAGTGGGCTGAGCAGCTTTGCTTTCCAGGAGTAATACGATCCACACACTGCTCTCACACAAATGATTCAGTGCTCTGCCGCTGAACTTCTGACCCACTCTGTTCACTGACAGCAAGCTGAGTTATCAGGCCAATCCTTGGCTGAAACAACAGTCTAGACGTGTAGTCAGTCCAGCTACCATAGCTAAGTACCAAAAGTCAACCTAATGAAATGGTTAATGTGGTTTTAAACAGGAACTACACCTCTTATTTCATTATTTCAGAACTTTTGTGTCATGTGATTTTTAAATATCGGGGGTCAAATGAAAATTCTGCTCTCACTGTTGAATTAGAGAACCAGAATTTAAGTTTTTCAGATAAAACACGAGCATGCAGACAACATAAATAATCCTGGTTTTGCTTGAGAATGTGAAAAATGCTTCCTCTGGTGTTGGTTGAACTGGTTGAAATATTCTACCTCAGTCTGTTTGTGAAATCTCAACCACATTTGATGTCTGGCCAGCGTTGGCCACGAATTACACCACTTTGGTAAACAGGACTTATCCATACTCCTCTGTTTTCATTTAAAAATGCATGAATTCTGCTGTCCACACTACCACAGCATTGTAGAGCCCCCTCAACACTGCTCACTCCATTTAAGTCACAGAAAATCAAGTATTTCAATTCAGTCTGGACAGAAAGAAACACAGACCTTTGAGAATTTTTTCACAGCTACCCACACTCACTTCCTGATTGGTGCTTTGTGGATACGACTCCACTTTCAGCTGAACCAATAGCTGCATTGAGATGAATCACACCGTGTTGTTATAAAATAAATACCTGCGCTAACTTTTCACCATCATTGTTTTTCATTCGTAGTGGTTTCTGAAAGTGAACAACTGTTCACGCCCGGTGTGTAGGGGTGAGAGTCACAATGTACCTCAGGGTACACGTTACATGGTCCACGATAGCAATAATATCACGATTCTGTGATAATCAATGTACTGCAAGACAATCATATAATGATACATCACAATATCTGTCTAACCTGAAGAAAACTAAAAGCAGGACATTTTACTTTGGGTCCATTTTCCTCTTTTCCTAGTAGGGCTGGGGAATCACAGGTTACCTCATGATACGAAACATGGCCCATGATACCAATAATATAGCGATACCACGATTCTGTGATAATCACGGTATCGCAATACAATCATATAGCGATACATCACGATATCTGTCTAACCGAAGAAAACAAAAGAGCAGGTTTTCTCTGTTTATACACAACATAGACAACAGAGTGCATAAAGTGGATGGAGCATCTCTTAACGTAGCTTTCTCCACCGTTATCCCGCTGTAAACTCCCTCTTCTTCAGCCAAGTAACTTCCACCCAAGTTTCCCTCATTCATTAGAGCAGCGCCACCACAAGACACGAGACATGAAGTAGCGACACCCGGCGAGTGAAACTGGCAGGGACTGTTTACTTTAGAGCGCCATCATTTATTAAATAGAATGTCGATATTTGCCCTGGCGTATGGATTATCGTATTGTTTGAGGAAGCAAAACTATATCACCAAATTGATATTTTGACCCACCCCAGTCACGTGACGTTTATAAGTATGTCAGGAAGTGAAAAGCTCACCCGAACTTGTAATTTTCTTCTAAAAAGTTATTTTTAGCAGATCTGTGCTGGTATGTTTCTGAGCTTTAGAAAAGTGACGGGTTTTATTGTTCACTAGACGTGAAAAATATACAACTGAATGTTATGTTAGATCATTTCTGAGAAAATAGCTTGTGTTGATTCGAACATCTACTCTGGCCATAACACTAAATTCTTCTTTCAGGTATCCGCATGGGCAGTCTGGGCCTGTTCCTGCAGTGTGCTACCTCAACCTTCTTTTCCCTGGTGATGAGTCACTTGGTTCGCCATTTTGGCTCACGTCGAGTCTACGTGAGCAGCATGGTGAGCTTTACGTTCTCTGCGCTGGTCATCTGCCTGACCAAAAGTGTGGTCCTGGTCACTGTGATGTCAGCTCTCACTGGCTATGCATACGCCACGCTGCAGACTTTGCCTTATACCCTCACCTGCCATTACCACAAGGAGAAAGAGGTAAGCACACACTGAGTTCCCCTGTATATGAAAGGTTATTTTGTTGACACATTGGGAAATAGGTTGAGTCTTTTCTTCTCTCATTGCAGGTCTATATGCCAAAAAGGAAAACCAAAACCATACATACAAATGGTATTAAACCCAAGCGGGACTTTTTGACTTCAGTGGAAGCGGAGGCTGGCCTTAATCAATCTGTTTTAACAGGGGCTCCCTACGGGCATGCCTTCTACAGCCAGGAGAGTTACTACCCCGTGCCACACGGCCAGAACGGCTCATCTCACATCGCTGCTGGCGCCGAACAGGAGGAGGCGGACGTGGGGTTCGAGAAACGCGGCATAGGTTTGGACTTTGCCATCTTGGACAGCGCCTTCCTCCTCTCTCAGGTTATCCCCACCCTCTTCATGGGCATGATCGTTCAATTCGCACAGTCCGTCACTGCCTACATCATCTGCTCCGCCGTCTTCGGCGCTGTCGCCATCTACCTGGCCAGTCACATTGTCTTCGACCAAAAGGACCTCAAATGCTGAGATTTTACTTTGGAAGACGCGGGAAACGACGGGAATTACAGATAATCGATCATTCAGGTTCCATGGGTTGAAACTCGGCAGTGCTCTGCTGTTCCAACAATGCCTTTGCTCTTTGATTGAAAGCTCTGTGTTTAGTTTGTGTTTGTTAGTTACGTGACAGGGAGAGGGCGAAAAAGAGAAATTGGCCAGTGCTAAAAATATCGGTGTACAGAAAAGTTCCTTATCAACCCCCACTGTGTGCTCACGACAAAATGTGCTACTCTGTGCTGAATGCAAGTCTTTATTAATCTCTCTTAAGAGAAAACATCGTATTGCAACATCTTTTCTGTCCATTATCTTTTTCCTCAGGTAAGACCAAACAGATTTACTGTAGAACACATCAACCTCAGACTCATAGTTACTCACCCTGCTGTTTTCATTTGTTCTTGTCCACAAGTTTTAAAATTAACACATCGAAACACATCAGCTAATTAACTTGTAGAGAAATTACAAGCAGTTTGAGTGCATTTATTAAGACTTTTTTTTTAATTGCCGGTTTTCCAGTGTTTCCCCAGGCTTGACAAAGCTGAGGAGGCCCATTCAACCGACCATTGTGTATAAAATAATGGGAATTGACTTGTACTTAGATGCTGGCCTAATCTTTAATCTCCCCCTTTCCACCGTGTGTAATCTGTTACTGAAAGAACGGTTTTATTGCAGATATTTTTAATACAAATTTTTATTGTACATCCCTATGGGAATTTAGTTATGCAACCTGTTGAGGTGAGGTTACGGACTGTGGTGGTTTATGATTGAATTTGTTTACTGGAGCTGGAATTATCACACAGCCTCCGACTAGATAATCAAGAGTAAGTGGATGCTCCTCCCTGTCGTAGTGCGTCTGATCGGGAGGACAGTTGTCTCAGGTTAGTACTGTGTTTTTTTTTATAGTGTCCCCAATGTCGCAGTGCCAACAGTTTGCCCAACGAGTTTTACTATATTCCCAAAGGACAATCTTTGACATCCAGATGGTTACGCAGAGTAGTGCCACGTGTGAAGGGGCAGAGATACACGGTGAAGGCCACTTCATACATAGCAGCCATTCCTGAAAAGACCAAAACAAATCATGCCGTAAAAAATGGAGACATTTAGTTACTGAAAACAATGCCAGAGAAGGCATTGATGTGCTGAAGGCCAAGCTTGAGTTTGATTGTGTGTGTGTGTGTGTGTTAAACATGGTGGACAGATAGTGTGAAAGTAAACTTGAGTAATTAAGTGTGAGGGTAATGAAAAGGTGTTTTTTCACAGTGATGATAATTAAGTGTATTGATTTAAGCCCATATGATGCTGTTTTGTTATGATGCACCGTGGCCTTGAGATGAGCTTTTCAAGTCGCAGGTTGGTATGAACACATGGACGTTGTATGTAACAATGGATATAGTCTTCCAGTTTGTAGGATGGAAGTCATAATAATCAAAATAATTTGTCTGAATGACCCCGCTTCTTACTCGAACATCAGTAAACATGTTCCCGAGGAGGTTATTGGTCTCAATCACTAGTTTCGGCTCTTCCTCAAAAAGAAAATATGTCAGTTTTATAAATGATCTTCTTGTTAAGAGGAAAACAGACGACACCAGTGTGATTGACAGCTGGTGTCGTCATATTGGTGCCCGGCGGTTGCAAGTGACGTCTGGATTTCCAGTGATTAAAAACCTGTCATGGCGTCTGTCAAACGAAAATCTCAAGGCTTCAAATTGAAAGACTATGTCCATTTTTCACGTGCACTCCCATGTGTTCACACCACGCTTGTGCTGCAACTGGAAAGTGAAATCACGTGTTTTGTATCCAGGCTGTGATGAAGAATTTGCTACAAATGTTCCAGGAGGGGGCGTCGCAACAGGGGGGAATGCTCTTACTAGAAGGAGAGCAGCAGTTTTGCGAGAAACCATCTAAAGTTTCAGCTGATAAAGGAAAGTGCAGTGACGTTACAGTTGCAAACCCCATAAGAAGGCGTAATACCACTAGCTTGCTTCGCTGCCACGTAGGGCCCCCTGGGTCCCTTCTGCCTTGGATCCCCGAAGTCCCTCAAAACACCCCTGAAGATTTGTCCCCCTCATGTTGACACTACTGCTGAGAAAAATGTTTAAAAAGAAATTTGCCTTTTCCCACCAAAATGCACAGGATTATATAACCTATAGTGGTTGAAGTGTCAGGAAAAAGGTTGTTTTACAAGTGCCTGTACATGTTTCTTAAAATTTTTGTACATATGTATTTATTTATTATGCTTTTATTACAAAATAGCACGTATTAAACTATGGGCCTTTTTTGACATCTTTTGATAGGTGCAATGGTGAAGGCTGTTTCTGTGAAAAAACAAAAAAGATAAATTATTTGTATAGATGTGGTATAGAAGTGTCCTCAAAGCTATAATTTATTTTAACATAACCCCCCCTCATTTATCCTGTGGCTTTGGGATCATCACAGAGCCGTTTGCTGGTGTCCGTGTGCATCACGTCAGCTGCAGGTGGGAATAACAAATCCCACCTGTGGGCTTCATCCATGTATTTTATCACTCGTTTTATTACTGTCACACAGCTCAGATGCTTGGTGGTTTGATTTCTGGTGCAGGTGCAAACAAGAAACCTCATCGTTCTGTCACTACCGTCTTTTCCCGGGACTTTATATAACCACTTGTTTCTTCATCTGTTATCGTGTTTAACAGATAAACACTCGGGGAGGAGGTGGAGTTGTTGCCCTGTTGGTGTTGATTTCATTCGTGTTGATTAATCAGGTTTTTGTCAGATCATTTTTTTTGTGTTGCCATAAGGTTTAAGTCACCTGTGTTACTGTCATAAACACATTCAGCCATAACAAAAAACGCTGTATTTCACTTTCCTTATACTTACGGTCATATTGTGTATGTTATGCAGTTACCAAATAGATCTTTATACAAAATAAAACAACTGCGTTGTCAATGAGATGTTGTCTTTGCATTTTCCTTGCAATCATTAGTCACTACGTAACAAATGGAGGATTCCTGGTAACAAATGGAGGATTCCTGACCCAAGAACCAGGCTTCTTGGGGCAGTAAAAAAATGTACTTCTGAAAGTTTTAATGGCCGCTTCTTAGTGTTTTCAGCCTCACTCCAACCTAATGTTGTTGTTGCCTCCGTAATTTAAATAAATAAAAAATAATTTCCCATATGTGCAGCGTGAATGTCTCCAGATCAAAACACTGCTATACTAAGAACCAGTGTGGTGTGGAGCTGCTGGTTTGAATCCAACAGATATTTGTTATGTTACAAAGTTACAATCTACAGTTCTAAAACAACTTTTTAAATTAAAATCTTAATATTACATGATGGGGTTAATAGATGTGGTAAATCTGAAATGCAGACTGAATCTCTAGAAGCTAAAATCTCCCTAAAGCTTTGATTAAGTCGTGAAGTATCTATTTTATGTAATTTTGACACACTGGACCTTCACTGCATGGAGGAGTAAAGGCCTCACTCACCAGTGTCTCAAATAATAACATGGCAATGGTGCCATCCTTTGGAAGTCCTGGGGAAGTGGTGTGTGTGTGTGTGTGTGTGAGTGTGTGGCACAGAGAGCTGGTGCGCAGCTGCATTGGCCTCGCTCTCTGACGCATGTGCTCTCACTGAGTGCTGGCATTATCTGTTACACAGAGAAGAGCAGAGGCTTTCATGTCGCAAGGAATGACACGCGGACTATGTGTGGAATCTCAAGACGAGCCTCTCCAGTTTGCCCCTCACAGTTCTCACCAACCCCAGTACTCGTGTAAAAATCTGATACTTTTATTAGGGTTCCACTCTTGGGCCTGTGTGCTGTGGAGCTCTGGGGGAGGGAGGGAGGGAGGGGGTGGGGGGACTCTGTGTCTTGCTCAAGGACACGTCAGTAGCAGACCGACACTGAGGTCTTGAACCCTGGCTGAAGGTCTGCGGACGCACCGCAGGCACGCGCGCGTCCAAGATCATGTGTGAGTTTAAAGCCGGAAAAAAACCAACCAGATTTTAGGGGGAAACTTCTTGAAGGGCGCAGCAGGAGCGGCGGCGGCGGCGGCGGCGCACTTGTCTCCGGTGACAAGTGGGCCTGTTTTTACACCTTCCTTCTAAATAAGGAAGCGGCCTGACAGACATATGACCAGCGACCCAATTTGGGAGCAGCCCCATCGCGTCCCACGGCCGCTGAACGCCACCAATAAGCTCTCTCTCCCCCAGTCCCTGCAGTCCAGCAGTGACAGGAGCTTATTCCCCTCAGCTCTGCACAGTCTTGGTATTTTCCCTGCTGTCAGCACCCGCTCTACCCTCGCGTTATCCCACAGACCAAGTCAGCATGATGTCATGGGATGAGGTGCGCTCTCCCTGGCAAGGTTGAAACAGGCGTTTTGGCGAGAGGTTATAACAATTTCTTCTCAACTCTTTACCAAGAGAGAGAGAGAGAGAGAGAGAGGGAGGGGGGGAGAGAGGGAGAGGGAAGAGAGAGAGAGAAAGAGAGAGAGAGAGAGAGAGGCGCGGAGGAGCTGCAAAACATGGTAATCACCAGCAGCACCATCATCACCACCACCATCACCTCCAGCTCTGCCGCGCACTCTCCCGTCTCCTCTCCTCCTCTGCGCCGGGGCTTGCGTTTCATGCCCGAAGATCTGCGCTCCCAAAATAACCCTCAGCCAGCATGCCGAAGAAAGCAAAACAAGAAGAGTGGTATTTTTAGGGTCATTAATTTCGACCACGTGGTCCGAAGGTAAACCGGATGGCCGTTGCGCAAAGGTTCCTCGTCAGTATGTCCTGCGAGGCCGGCACGCCGCACTGGACACTGACCGCGGCGGTTCTCCTGGGCTTTCTGCTGGGGGTCGTGTCCGCGTACCCGTTACCGAGCGGCAGGACGAATGCAACTTCGCTGGAGAGACGCTGGGAAACCCTCTTCTCCCGCTCGGTGCTGGGCATCTCCGGGGAGAAACCGGAGGTGAACTGGGAGAGTGACTATCTGCTGGGCATCAAAAGAGTGCGGAGGCTCTACTGCAACGTGGGCATCGGGTTTCACCTTCAGGTCCTCCCCGACGGCAGGATAAACGGTGCACATAATGAGAACCACTACAGTGAGTTATTATACCGACACCAATGTAATGCAATAGAGCTGAGAGAGAGAGCTGAGAGAGAGAGAGAGAGAGAGAAGATGAGAGTCAATAAGCATGGATCTGTGGAGGAGCATCCCCTCTGTTCATCTGCATGAGCACATATCTCTGTCATCTGTGGAGAGATAGAGGATGAATTTCCTCCACTGCAAAGATGATTGAATCTATTAAAACAAGTATCCATCAGTTCCACTGTACACCCTCCTCCTCCTCTTCCTCCTTCACCTTCTTTCCTCCCCCTCTCCCCCCAAAGCTCAACCATGACATGAATGTATGGACGCTTTTAGACACAACTTATTTTTACGCAGCGCTGTGAGGGCGGTGCGCAGACCAATGGCTTTGCACGTCAATGCAAAAAAGAAAAAAAAAGAAAAAGTAGTGCAATAAACCAGATTGCGCTTAATTGGGACGCAGCACCTGAGCGTCAGCGTGTGTGTGTGTGTGTGTGTGTGTGAGTGACAGACGCAGAACAAAAGGCTCGACACGCTGCGCTGCGTCACCGCGCGCAAGCACACACAGAACACAGTCAGTGAATCAGTCATAGGTTAGTGTTTCTGTCATTGTGATGATGATGATGATGATTTTGATCTAACGTGATGTTTCTTTGTCCTGGTTCAGGTCTCATAGAGATCTCCACGGTGGAGAGAGGAGTCGTGAGCCTCTATGGCGTGAGGAGTGAGTTGTTTGTCGCAATGAACAGCCGGGGAAGGTTATACGGAACGGTAGGTATGCACACAATTTCATTTATTGTCCAGCAATAACGCCATCATACAAAAAAACCCCAATAATAATAATGATAATAAAATAGGACACAGTTGCAGTAGTGTGTCTTTATATGTGGGGGGGGGGGGGTCATGTGACTCTTTGAGTGTCAGCACATCCATCTACACCTATACATTTTGATTTCATCCATTTAAAGCAGGCCTGCTGCAGAGGACTGTGGGTAAATAATGATAATAATAATAACTTTGATTTATAAAGTGCTTTCGTGAAACCCAAGGTTGCTGTAGTTAATAGAAAGAAACTGGCCTGCATGGCGAACGGCCAGAGGGACTGAGTGATCTCCAGAGGGTTGGAGATGATGAGGTTAACAGATGCAAGGGTTTAGTCCATGTTTTTTATTATCTTTCCTGGCGTAAACACTGACCAGTGGAGAGCAAAACCTGGTCCTAATGAGGCAGAAACTCATTTCTAAAGAACTGAGGAAGATTAAGGCTCAGCTTTGACTTGTTGTTAGGTTGTTAGGGTTAGGCATGAACTGGTGATGGTTAAACGCTGTGCAAGTGAATGGAGAGTCCTTACAAGGATAGTTTTATGTACCTGTATGTGTGTGTGTGTGTGTGTGTGTGTAGAAGGGGAAACCCCCTGGCAGAGGAATCTGTCAGCAGAGATGGAAATCGATTTTAAGGGCAAAGTGCTTATTTAGCAAACGCCTCTATAGTCACACAAACATTAGCAACAGCAGCTGCAGCTGCACTTTAGCCACCAAACAACTTTGACATAATAAAGTTACTTTAGTGTCTAAACTCTATTTCAGACCAAAACAAGTTCACTGTGTTTCACACAATAACATCAGAGCTTCATAGATGTTTGTTTTAACTGAACTGCCATTGTGCATTAGCTCTGTTCTCAAGATGGTAACCATGGGAACCATTGGCATTTTGTCCTGCTGTCACTGATTAAGATTAACAATTGTATACAAGTTATACGAGTGACGGCTACATATTTGTATCTGAATGCATGCGTTCATATTCCTCAGCACACTGTTATTCACCCTTTAATTATGTAAATCTAAACGTATTATTAATTGTGGGAATCTTCATTAAGACATTATCAGGCTGTACATTTTCCCACAAATTCAGTGTCACAGATGGGTTTGATGTCACTGCTGCCAGTTTTCAGAGGAACGTTCTCAGGTGAGGTTTAGAGGAAAATACTCGTGCAATATGATTAATAATATGCCAGGGCAAATATGGATATTTTAATTAATAAATGAAGGCGCTCTAATGTAAACCGTCTCTGCCAGTTTCACTCGCCGGGCGTCACTACTTCATGTCTCCTTGCAGTGGTGCGGCTCAAATGAATGAGGGGAAACTTGGGCAGAAGTTACCTGGCTGAAGAAGAGGGAGTTTACGTTTTTTACGAGTTTTTATGTTGTGAATAAATAGAGAAATCCTGCACTTTTGTTTTCTGCCGTTAGACAGATATCGGGATGTATCGCTATATGATTGTCTTGCGATACCTTGATTATCACAGAATGGTGGTATCGCGATATTATTGGTATCATGGGCCATGTATCGTATCATGAGGTGACCTGGAATACCCAACCCTGCTAGGAAAAGAGGAAAATGGACCCCAAGGAAAATTTCACCCTTGAATTAACAAGATAACAATATGCAGTATAATTTAATGTATAGCACATGTTTTCTAATCTTTATCTTTTTATAGGTTTGCGGTTTGACAACATTTGTCATGGTTGAATTAACCATTTAGTCAACCTTGAACATGAAATGTTATCAGTGATAAGGTGTATTTGTAGAATGGTTGGAAAAACCCTTTTGATGTGATTAGTTTGCTTCCAGGGCAATGACAGTTCTTAATATATAAATGTTCCTGATGGTGAGGGTGAGGGTGAGGGTGGGGGGTTTGGGGCTGGGAGGACACGGCCTCGCTGACACATGGCTGCTGGTTATCTTGCTGTGGCCAAACATATTTGACAGGCAGAATGTGAGCTGCTTATCTGGTCATGAGTGATGAAGCGTTAGCTTGCAAGCCTGCTCGATGATCTGATAAGAGATTGAATTAGGCCAAATGTCCTGTGACGGACAGCGTTCGCCGCTGTACAGTGTGTGAGTCATACATTATCAGCTCAGTGTATGATTTACATGATGGGAATTTATGTAAGGAGGAGATAGCAGTGCTATTCTCGTACCTGAAATGCTCCTGTTATTGATTCTATTAAGTTCAATGTTTCCTTAGGTTCATTTAAAATGAATATTTGATTTTTTCTATTTATATTACATCTTTTGTGAATTAGATGAGATGTTTGTTACAACTCTTATAGCACTTTTTTTAGGGAGGGCCAGATTTGATAATGTGAAGATTTTTTTTTAACAGTAAAAGTTATTTACTACGACGGAGTATTAAGGCCAAACTGAAGAGAAAAAAAATAAAATCTGTCGAGAATAATGTAATATTGCGAGAAAAAAGTCAGAATTTTCTGAGAATAAAGTCGTAATATTATGAACCAAAAGTCATAATTTTACAAGAATAAAGTCATAATTTTACAAGAAAAAAGCCATAATTTTTTCCAGAGAACAAAGTCGTAATTTTCTGAGAATAAAGTCGGAATTTTCTGAGAATAAAGTCGTAATTTCCTTCAAGTCTGTGTTTGTGATTCTTTCTTCCAAAGAAACTCAGTTTCTTTCACAATCTTTTCAAAGTACTGATGCTGAAGACAATGTGGTGCTGATGTGACAAAAAGATCAAGTACTTCTTTATTTATCTTCACGAAACGCTCCACGTTCCTCATCTTGACGCAGGTTGCAGCTGATTATCTGAGATTATGCTTGAATAATAATTACGACTTCATTCTCATAATATTACGACTTTATTTTGGAAATATTACAAAAAAAAAGTTAGTAGTTTTGCTCTAATACGTAACTTACAAATGCACTGTTTTATAATAAGTGTATTGTCCTCATTTTTAAATGTAACCAAATCTAAGCCACACATGAGTGAACAAATGAAACATCTTCTGCCTTTCTTTCACACCTGGAGTCAGATATCATAATATGAGGTGAACACATGTATCTGTCTGTCATGGCTGGGTTGCAAACCTGGGACTCTGGTTTCAAAGCACAAGTCTTTACCAGCTGAGCTAATGGGGATGACATGTGACTGGGGCTGATTTTCTGTCCCAGTCCGTCCCTGGCCATAAATAATACATTATAAAACCGAAGCTGTGGGCCGTACAACAACTGATCGAGGCCCGTGATTGGCCCGCGGGCTGGACCTTTGGACTTTATGGAGTATATATGTACAACTTCGGAGTCATTGTGATGGCTAAATGTCTTGTAGTGGGGAGATTGATGGCTGTCTGTCTGTTAGTGGAAAACCAGCTAGGAGGTCTCGTAAAGTTGCTTCACCACACGACACTACACACACACACACACACACAGACCCTAGCCAGGTCAAGGCAGTGTTAGCGCTATTTCAGACGTTCATCATGGCAGAGCCGGCGAAAAAGAAGCAGAGAAAACTGGTGTCAGAGGAAGCGAGCTGCCATGGTGCACCGCCATGTTTCTACAGCAGCACAAATGGACGAACGCACAATAAAAGAATGACAATATAAGCCCACAAAAAGAGGAACAAAAGGGCAGAGAGAGTGGGTAAATGGAGAGCGCAGTGAAAGAGTGTTTACTTGTTTACTGTAGATGTCTTTAACAATTAGGCAGGCCTGGACAAAGACTAAAGAGAGCAGATGAAAATCACCTCCAAAACTAACACACATTATAGTCATGAATCTGATCAAAAACAGTGTGGGAAAGAAGTGAAAAACACAGCAGTTTGTGGTTTTAAATGAGGTGTAAAGTCTGAATTAGTGAGCGTGGGAGGAGCTGATTTGCCTGTTTGTGAGCAGCATAACTTAAATGTAAAGGACATATTTTAGGGCAATGAAAGTTATGGTTCTAAGAAAGAAGTTGTTGGATGACAAAGATCCAGATTCAGTCTCTTTTTAAATCAGAGAAGGGAAAGTATTGGTACAGTGGGGAAACTAAACATGTTTATTTCTCTCGCATTATGCCATTACATGTATCATACTTCATTTTATGCTGGTTTTACACTTGTTTTTTATGAATGTACACACTGTGTAGTAGTTTAGGAACTGCACTTAAAGTCTTTTAGTCGGAGTGTTTATTGATTGTTCTTATGTATGTGGGACACGTCAAAGAAAACTTTCGGTAACGACGGACAATTACGTTTTCCGCTTCCTGTCTTTATGCGACGCTTATACTGCAGCGTCCTCGTCCATGAAAGACAAAGAGCATCAGATATCGATATTAATTCCTAACGCTTGCTAAACATCAGCTGATTTAATCGATGGTCAGGCTTATTGTGGCAATACATTTAGGGACTAACTGTTGATTACTTTAATCGGGTACTTGTTTATTTCCATAAAATATTGAAAAAAGTCGATCAGTGTTTCCCAATTTTGTCCACGAACCAAAAAGATTCAGTTTGAATGATTTCTTTGTCACATTTAACCCTTTAATACCGAGTGTATCGCAGACGACACATTGCATTACCGTAATTACGCGACGGTTTGTGCTAACGGAAAAATTCCAACGGTTTCTCAAAGCTGAGAACGTGTGGTTATTACAGTAATTAGAGTATAGTAATAAGAGTTGGAAAAACACCAGTGCATAGTTTCCATTTTCTGGAGACAAAAACTCAAACAAATGTTATTTTAAATGTGTTGTACAGTTCAAATTTCAACACAAAATCTGGTGTTTGTGTACAACTACAGTTTTCTTTTTGTTTCTCTTCATTTTAAATTGTTAATACAATATTTTAACATGCAGTAAATTGTAAATAACTGCCAGATATTGAAAGTTATTCTGGAAAAATGGACAAAGGCATTTAGTTACAGGACATTTTCTGCCTCTTTGATGGTTAAAATATGCATTTTGAGGCTTAGCTATTAAAGGGTTAAGAAGCTGAAAAATCTGATTATTAAAAAAAAAAAGCTCAAACTGATTAATTGATCATCAAAATAGTACTTAATAATAAACCGGATAATACTTAATTTAAAGTTGATTGAGTAGCTGCATCTCAGTTTTGGTGCGTTGGTCAGAATCTTTCTTCATGTTTTGTCATCAAATGTTCAAACCTGCAAACGTGTCCCTGTTTTCCATTAACCTGCACACTCTCTCTCTCTGTGTCCCCCTTTGTCTTCTCCAGACAGTCTTCCGCGACGAGTGCAAGTTCAAGGAGAGCATGCTCGCCAACAACTACAACGCCTACGAGTCTCTGCTCTACAGAGGCTTCTACATTGCGCTCAGCAAGCACGGCCGCGTGAAGAGGGGCAACCGGGCCACCACTGCCATGACTGTGACGCACTTCCTGCCCCGGATATGACGAAAGCGAATACTGGCAATAACAAAAAAAAAAACTTTATTTGCACATGTGGATTATTTCCCAGGTAACATTAATGTCATAATATACGTACGTACAAAACACAAAAGACGACATGGACTTTTAAAAAGAGAGAAATGCGACTATATATCTGATAGTATTTATTCAAACTTTATATGTATATTTGGGTATAGCTCACTTTGTATGAGGAAACTATGGAAATGCCATTCTTTGCTGCTTTTACTATGATTTTCATCATTTTTGTGATATGAAGGCGATGGAGAGACATCATTTGTCCCCTCACTTTTTTTTTTTTAATGGGTGCTTTTACTGGAATTGTCTTTTTGCCCCCATCAGTGGATGACAGTTCACCCTTTTTTTGGACATTAAACGGACACATTATTACCTCAAAGTACCATAACCTGAGAGGAAGCGGGAGAAGAAATGTGTGCGTGAGCTTTCTACGTTTTTTTCCGTCAGTAACTCGGACACATTTTCCGCTCACTGTGTTTGATTGTGTCGGCCGCTGTCCGGGCAACGAGAGCACTTAGAGATACGGCGGTGGGTTTTTCTTGCTTTGTCATGAGGTGGCGGTCGTTGAATTCCTACTCGCTGACCCCCCACCTTCCCGACTCCCACCCCCCGCCATCCATGTATGCATGTGAGAAACGTGGTGCTCAAGTCAGAAATAGGAATGAAACACAAGTCGTCACTCCCTCAGACACCACCGGCCTAATTCCTAGAGGGCCAGAGATTTCTCTACTTTATTTTTCTTTCCATAATTAGATCAATTAAGTAATGGAGACCCTATGCTGCGCAGGACCCAGTGGAGCCTCTTGTTAATATGGAAGGCCAGATTTAGAGTCCCACCCCCTGCCCCCCTACCTCCATCATGTCCAAGGGAGCTTTGACAATCCCAGGTTTTTGCTTTCACCAACTTTGTAGCCAGATCAGATACTGTATGAGTGAAAATACACTGTGTTGCAGTATGTACGTGGATTTTACTCGGTTTGAGAGATGTTTAAATTGAATTGTGTGTCTAGTTACTTGTCGGGGACATCACTGTAGCTGAACATCAGAGAAAACGTACTCGCTTTACTGCCTGCCTCACGTTCTGTTCCTTGAGATCTGGTCTGTAGTGGCTTTTGGACTTTTTGGGCGATGCACGGATGTTAATATGACAGTTGGCTGCTGCGTTAAATAAAAATTAATGTACATTTTTGTTTGTTTCGGAGGGAGCTGCAATGAGTTCATGGTGAACAATCCCTCAGCAAACTCACATTTGGACGACGTGGACTGATCCCAGATTTTTAAGCTACTTATGCATTGTTGTGATTGCTCGCCGAGTCATAAAGGACTATTGCAAAAACCAAAGGGTTACATTGAGATGTGTCTGAGCACACCATACTTGAATTCAACAACTGCTCTTGCGCTTCTCTTCTCTCACACTGTGGAGACGAGGGGGGCGGACAAAGAGCGAGGAGTGAGGTTGACAATAGCGGTGATCTACAGTGGACTCTGAATTCTGCATGCCACTCTGGTTTGTTTGTTTAACTTGGCAAGGATGTGGATAATGCAGGGTGACATACCTGAGCATACTGTAAGAGCAGCGGGGGGCCCCCTCGTCGTTTGATGTCAGGCCGGACAGTCGGCGCGGGGTCACGGGATTCCTGCCTGTGTTCATCTGAGCTGCTTTAGCACCAAGGTCAGCGATTTAGTCTGTCTGATGCAGGTGGCACTTCTTTGGTTTATTACCTTTTTTACGGAGCTCGGCACTGGTGAGGCTATTTCTTGGTAAAGACACTGGTTAGTTATCTTGTAAATGTGCAATTGAGAGTCTTTTTAAAAAGCTGAAGTGAGGCACAAACATAAGACTGTACGTGGAAAAAATTGACATAATGAAAGAAAAGTGAAGCCCAACAGCAGGATGGATGTACCAGTCTGTCAATTTCTCACTTGATTTACAACCGCATTTAAGATTTTCCTTCTTCAATAGAACATGGTGTTAATATTATAATTTATGTTAAAACAGATGATCAATCACAGATTTGAGTGGACACCAGTGATTAATGGCTGGGATTATCCAGTTCTGGTCAAATTGCAAATATTATGTCAATTGTTTTGAATAGATAAGGTCTTATGTTTGCAACTTATCTTGACGATGTTGATGGATTTCTCGGGAACTTGACCTGCAATATTCTGTAAATAGCAAACTACCTGTCAGACTGTGAGTGAGTGGCTCTTTACAGATTTATGTGATCGTACAGTATTTTACCTCACCGCCCCGTCTAATATTACTGTAACGCACGGACAAAATGTCTGTGAGCAAACGGTTTGAAGCTCCGGCGTCTGTGAAAGTAGCAGAGACGAATGTGCAGTGTGAGTAAGTGTGTGTGTGTGTGTGTTTATCTGACGAAGCTCGCTCCTGTCATGTTCCGTTTCTGCCGGAGCTACAGTTGAGATGGTATCAGGTGAATTTATGCTGAGTCAGGAATAATGGAGCATTGTCTGAGTGTGCGAGCTGCGGTTCTCTTCTGTCTCTGTCAAAAGGGGGCAGGATTTTTATTTAGAAAAAACGTCAGGGAGGGAAAAACATCAACGCAGAGGCATCTGAAGGACGTCTGTCCAGAGGGAGCGAGTGTGAGCTTTGAGCTGCGAGTGAATGCAGCAAAAGAATCTAAATGCTTCCAGGAAAGAGGCTCCGGAGTGACAGGCTGAATACTGTGATTCATGAGAGCAACTCTGTTTGTGGATGTGATGCAAATGCTTTCCTGATTTCCCCCACATTGATTAACAAGCTCTCAATTTCTGTTCCAATTTCTGTTCTGATTCACTCATTTTTCTTGGTCGTGAAAGAGATTCTCAGACTCTCTTTTATCAGAGTAGTTGAAATCTCGACATTAGGCCTCCCGGTGGTCACTGCCATGTTTTCACGACTCTCCCACATGGTCAGACCTCATCAGGATTTGAGTTTGATCGCAAAAATGTATGAATTGATGTTTTCATTCAAATGTAGCTGAAATGCAATCAGAAAATCTGTTTTGCCGGAGATTTTTTAATGTTTTTGACACATTTTGACTGATCAGCCTTTATCACATCACTATGATCAGTAAATAATCACTCGTAGCTTATGTCTTTGTTAATTTAGTCGCAGCGAGGAATTGGTTTTTGCCAAAAATATATATATATAAAAAGGTGCAATTAACTGGGCGAGGTGAATATAGTTTCTCTTCTTTCTCTTTGATCAAAATGTGCGATCGAAAGCACCCGTTACTGTATTTTTATTTGACTTTATTATTATTGTTATTATTATTATTATGGTCGTTATGTTATGGAGGACACGAGACTGTCAGCACAACGACCGACTGTTTTGAGTGGTCGATTAAGGCTGAAGTCACGCCGGCTCGCAGAGGCGTGTGGCGAGTTGATATTGTGCGAACTGAACTTGAGATTGTTTCTTGAACTCGGTGTCAGATTCACTCATAAAAAGCTTGAGGACTCAAAGTCTGTACGAGGAGGAATATTATCCTTTTTCGCGAGCTGTAAAAGCTTCAGCGCGGTGTTTTTCGGAGGCAGAGCAGGTTTTATGACACGGCAGTAACTGAGAGAAGGTCCATTGTTCATGGTTAAATATGACAGAAATATCACCTTTCAACAGTAAAACCCTTACTTCCTTAATTCCCCATTATGCATTATATGGAGTTCTGAATGGACTGGGTATGTGTGTCACACTTTTCATTAAGGATCCAGTGTCTGGATTTTGCCATTGTGCTTCTCATACTTGTTCAGCTGGTTTTTAAAATGTGTTGGTTCGCAGGGAGGCGTGTGTGTGTGTGTGTGTAAGGATCTGGGATCAGAGTGTGTGTGTGAGAGTGTGTGTCCCTGTGTGCCAGCAGCCTTTTGTGTTTCTCTCTCAGTTTTCTATTCCTGCACTGAGGGGAGAGTGCTTCCTCTGAGTCCCCCCTCCTCTTTTTTAACATATACCTCACCTTCTGCCTTAGTTCCGATTATTGAAATGATTGTAAATTAGTTTGAAACAAGAGACTTCTCCAATCATTTGTTTCTGAAAAAAATATGATGAGTAAAGTATAAAAAAAATAATAATACTATATTACAAATGGTTTTCCTTTTATTTTTGTACGTATGTGCTGTGCACAGCAGTCGACTGTATTCCTGAGATGATAATAAAAGATGTTTTGTAAAAAAAAGAATTGTCTTGATGTGCTTTATAACTGGGGACATTCATTATGAGAGCCTGGGAAAATGTTAAACCTTGAGCCAAAGTCATGCTCAGTGCATTACCATGACTTGGTAGGTGGCGCCCCCCTCTGGCGGAGCTTAGCAACACACACAGAACAAGGTCAAGCGAATACTCGACTGAAAATAAACTGAAACTGAAACAAAGGTTAATGCAAATTGTGGTAACACTTATTTTGTGGGTTGTCTATGTAATAAAATCCCTGCACATAACTATATACAGTAAAATAACATTACATACAGGTGGATATTGGAGTATTCAATTCAAAATAATCCACATTAATAAAATTAGTTAGAATTTCTTGAAACTTCTGTTTACAATACATTGTATTTAATGACGAGGACAGGTGAATAATGATGACAGGTGAATAATGAGGACAGGTGAAGTGGCGCTTATTAAGGTCCCTGAGTGAGTGAGAAAGTTAAAGAATTTGTGACCTTTGACCCCTTTTGACTGATACATTATGTGTTTACATATTTTATTTTGTCAGCACTTTATTTTGCAAAGGTTTGCCTTTAATTAACAATTAACAAACTAACAATTAAGTACCTTTTATTTGTGTTAGTATTTTGTCAGAAATGACAAAAGTACATTTTAAACAACATACTTTTTTTTAACTTTAACTTGAGTGCATTTTTAGACCAGTACTTTTACCTGCACTTAAGTAAAAGTTTAGCAAAATAGTGGTACTTTTATTTGAGTAGAATAGCTCAGTACTATTTCCACCTCAAAAACCTACAATCTTTTAATCTCAGCTATTCAGGTTTTCACTAAAAGAAGAACTGTTTTTTTTTAATGAGGTCAAACCTTCATGAATGAGTTTGCACAGCGTTCAGACAAAGACAGGTACAGGATGTGCGTATAGGGAGGTGCAGTCTGTGGAAGTGTGGGCAAGTAATTAACTGAGTCACTCAGCTGTGACACAACATTCACCAGTGATTCACTCTGTTCTCAATTGTACTGACCTGTGGTAACGATTAGGGTTAAAAACTAATTTGGATTAAAGTGCACACGCACACACACACACACACACACACACACAAAGATGGACTGAATTGAAGTTAAAACAGTCTCTGCGTATCTTCTATCGGTTTAAACAAAGTTTGAGCAAAGACTAAATAATGATGGCCTACCTTGGCAGAAACAAAAAGTACTTCATGCACATCGTTCAACACTGTGTCTCGCTGGTTGGAGCCAACATGAATTCCAACCCTTAACCAGGCAGCCTTTGAGTCATTTTGTAAATGAGTTAGCCAGTTAGTTTATCGACCCTCTGCTTAAATAGACCGCCTGGACTTTCTCCTCCTCCATTATCTGCCCACACAAACACGATCCCCGAGGCATTCACGCAGCTACAGTGAAGAGAGCAAAGAGAGGACAGCATCCCCTCCGCTGAACATGAGACCGGCGTTCTTCTCGCTCACCCTGACTGCCTGTGTGTGTGTGTCTGTAATGGTGGATTGTAGACCAAGGGTCCAGGACACAGAGCATCTTCCACATCATCATCATCATCAGCACATCGGAGGGGCATCTGCTGACACGGGACATTTTTACTCTGAACTAAGCGGATCAATAAAACGGGTTCACAGAAAATATCTGGGTAAGGTTTGCCTGAGGTTAAAAACAAATTGTTTAATTAATCTCAGGGAATGAAGCCTATTGAAAAGTATGTGCACTGACTTTTGTTTCCATTTTAGTTGAATTTGTCAGTGTATTATCTTTCTTTACAGATATGTGCATGTAAAAATTATAAAAATGTTTCGACAAATGAAATGTATAAGCTGCATCGTGAAGGGTAAATCATTTATGAATCTAAAGCATATCATATTTTTATCATATCATCAATACAAAACAAAAATAACAGAAATTCTGGCTGCAAGGAATGTTGCTGTACAAATAAAATAAACACACTGCATATGCAATAGATAGTGAATATGTTAATATTACTATTACTTGGTGACCAACGAGAAAATGTTTGAACCCTTTTTTTTTCTCTTCTCACAGTTGTTTTGCCAGTAACAACAGATACAAGCAACATTGTGTCAATATTTGACTTGAGAAGACAACGGTACCTCTGTATGAACCTAAAGAAAGAGCTGTACGTCTCTGTGAGTATTTAACGAGAACTTTTTCAATGAAGCCAGTAAATTGCTGCAAGGGGGTGGGAAGAAAAATAAAAAGTAATTGTGTGTTTTTGCCCCTTCACCCCCCCCCCCCCCCCCCCCCCACCCCCACCAAACAGAGGCACATGGACAAAGAGGACTGCCTCTTCCAGCACATTTTTTTAGACCTGCTGAGCCACTATGACACGTTTTACTCTGCAAGTGGGGGCAAGCTGCTCAAACTGGAGCGAACTATAGACTCCTCGGCTCTGCTGCACAGATTCCTGGGTCCCTTGGTAAAGAGGCAGAGAAGGAGCGAGGAGGTGAATCCCTCCGACCCTTTAAGAACACACACGCTTCCCTCACATTCAGCCAAAGACCACAAGGAAGAATCCCTCGGGCAGCCTGAGCAGGACCAGGCCGGCGCCGTGTCCAAGCAGACCATCAACTCGTGTGACGACCCCCTGCGCGTCCTACACTCAAACGGCCCCGTCAGTCCCGTCAAGACTAATATCGCAGACCAGGCAGAACATGAATAAGATACTGAACATGGAAATGAAACAAACAGGACGCTTTAAAGTTCGGAAAACTCACTGATGTATGTTTTAACAGCATGGACCGACGTTGTCCATGCAGTTGTGGACTGCAGTTTTCAGCGAGAGCCACAGAATAACATATGGGGGAGTGTGAGGCCCACATTCAAGGCTGGTTTGTCATTACCTGAGGTCACATGAGCGCATTACATGTCTTAGACAAAAAAGAGATTTCTTTTAGAAAATCTTGTTCTGATTGTTTGTTTTTAATGTTACTATCGTGCCAGGTAATGTTCTCACGAACCTCGTTACATCACAGTGGTAGTCGGCTCTGTTTGAACAGCGGAATGCAGGAGAAGTTTGGCAACATTCGACATAATCGTGAGGCGAGTTTGGGCCGAAGTCCCAAAGTTCTTTCACCTCCTTTGTCAGTTAAATTTTAAACCTTTTGACCAGAATGGGGCAATGTTTATTTTGCATATGTAAGAAAAAAAAATGCTGTAAGTAATCTGTAAGTAATTATGAATATTTATACATAAATCTAGTGCATACTGGTGTAAAAAACACAAAAAATATTTTCATTAACAGAATCAAATAATGTCAGGTGCTGGACACCAATAGTTACAGCAATAATAAAAAAGGTATTTATTTATTGAAATGTGTTTGTATTGAAATTACTTTCTTTCTCGTCTATTGTTTTATTATTTATACATTTCATGTTGTATTATATGGAAATAAATAAATGGTTATTACTATTCTGTTACCTGTCTACTTGTATTTTTGTCTGATAGTGAATTTGATTTGGAGACGACATTTTTTGCTCCCATTAGCATCTCCATTACACAGCAGCAACTCTAGGCTTATTTCAAGTCTATCACCAAAAAAAAGCTCAGATCTCAGATAAAAGTAACTTCTTTTTCATATGGGAATTAAAAGAATCTGGGTCTCGTTTCCTTTCCTCTCTGATGTTCACAAGTTCATTGAAGCTACTTAAAACAAGTCTCAGATACTGTTTTTTCAATATTTATAATGAGGAAACCAACAACCTGACAGGTGACCTTATTCTGAATAAGGATTGTTCAATTGATGTTGTTTAAACAAGCTGCCAATAGAATATTTTCTTTATTTTTTTGTTTACATGTCAAAACAGGACATAATCGGTGCTTCTTCACTTGATCAGAATTGTCTTTGTTGTAACTCAACATGCAGTAAATCCCAAAGATAGCTTTTGGTAAAACCATGAAAATAAACAGCATAAAACAACACAAAAGTATGTAAGTATGAGTGTTTGTTTAAGTTGTTCATGTCAGTGGGAATAAAATAATTAGAGTAAGTGATCACGGTAGAATCCACTGCTATGGAAACTCCAACAGGACATTATAATCTCATGAAGACTAACAGATTATAGTTTTACTGCTTTATTTAGCCAATTCCAGCTGACACATGGGGGAAAGATGGGGTCATATCCTGGACAGGTCACCAGTCCATCACAGGATGGACACACGGAGACAAACAACCATTCACACACTACGGTCAATTCACAGTGTCCAATTAACCTCTGCGTTTTTGGACTGTGGGAGAAAACCGGGATTCGAACCGGCGACCTTCTTGCTTCACACTGAGAGTGGAAAAAGTGCAGTAGAGAAAACACGCACCTCTGGAAAACATGAGGTCTTGACACGCGATTGTCCTTGTTAATTCACAACAATGAAGGAGTCACTGATTTGCACAAAGTCAACAGAGCTGCAGTTCCGCTCCGTGTTCCTACGCAAAAAAATCTGTCAACTGTTGGGCGATAAATATAGAAACACGGACTCATCAGATTACAAAGCTGCCTACGTTTACAGTAATGAACAACCAGACTGACACAGAGTGATGACATCGCACTGCAACACACACACACATTTACACAGCCTGAGGTCAAGCGAAACTGCTCAAATCATGAATCTGCATTTAAATCCGCAATACTGAAAAAATATTTTGTTTTAGGTCACTGCATACAATGATGAAGATGCAGTTATCTTCATCACATAATTCATATAAGTCGTTTCTTAAGTATTCTTAAAAAGCCTTAAAATAACATGGAAAAGCATGACAAGGCAGCCCATGGCCAAGTGGAAAGGGAACTTGGCTTGTAACCGGAAGGTCGCCAGTTCAAGTCCCCACCAGATCAAAAGGGCTGGGGTACCCCTGAGCAAGGTACCCAACCCCCACTGCTCCCCGGGTGCTATCTCAGTGTGGCAGCCCACTGATCCTAATTCTAGGATGGGTCAAATGCAGAGAAATTATTTCCCTAAGGGGATTAATTTAGATTTGGAAGCATGAAGTGCATCATGAGATTGGAGGTGGGCAGGTTTGTTCCTTTTAGTAATATCACATACACAGATATTAAGGTTTGAGCTACTTTGTTGGATGTTGTCTTTTGTTGTCCGTCTCTTCCTCATCTCTGCCCCTGCTAGTGACATGTTATATAATAATTATCTTCTTTTTATTATCTATTTAATGACAATGAGCTATCATCTATTGAAGTATGGGCTGAGTGCTGCTTGGTGTAAACTCATGTTCTTGTTTTCAGTTATCAGTTTAGGGAGTGTTTTCTCCTTATGATTTTATTCTGTACATAATTTCATCTGGGAAACACTTTGTGCTCCAGCTTAAAAAGTGCTATTGAAATAAAAACGATTGTTATAACTGTTTAACGTGGTCTCCCCTGTGGACAAACACACAGTGGATCCCCGACAATGTGAACCTGCCGCCCTCTTTTCTCACGGTGAGTACAAACCGACAGAGACCGGTGTTTGGACTCAACGAGAACATTGTTGCCACGTCACAACCCTGAGGCAGAGAACAATGTAACTCCTCCACAAAGTAACGCACTGCCACGCACATGTAGGCTCCGTGAGTGACGACTAGAGCGTGGACCGGGACGCCCCTGACGCCGTCGTCCGGCTTCCCCTCCGCCGTGGACGAGCGCGCCTCGTCCTCCTCTCTGTCCGTCTGTCCCCAGTGTTCACCGCCAACCTGCTGGAGCATTTTCTCCACAAACTCTTTGACCCGTTCCTTCACCTGAACAGAGCAGAAGTCTGTCACCTCACTTGTTTCTATGCTGTCAACATAATGAGACGTGATTTCATGCAAATGTGAAGGGGTTTAAAAGTTAAAGGTCATCCGGTTCAACACAACACAACATGGAACATCACAACCGTTTCCTGTCACAAACACAAACACACACACATGCCAACTCCAGTTTCACCCTGATGCAACAATCTGTAACTTGTAGAGGGAGGGAGGCCTCTCGCTGAAAGGGATTGGGGCGCTGTGTGCTTACGTCAAATCTATCTTTGTACACCTGCATCATCATCATCCTCATCATCCTCGTCATGTGCAGGTCACGTACTGGGTTTAACTAGAGTTAACATCCAAGCTAAGATCTAATGAATGAAGCCTGGCGAGGTATCGCTGAAATAGAACAACCCCCTCCCCCCCACAGCAGGTCCACTCACACAGCCTCTAACACACATAACACAAAGCTAAGTGGTGACTTTTTAATCAGAGACTGTGACGCACACACTTGGTTATGTACTTTGACCCACAACCCCACCTTTAATTCCCGCCAACTGCTTCAGCAGATGCACAAGAAACACACACATGTCAAGTGGATGCAAAGAGGCCATGACACTGACTGCATTTACATCCCTGCAGAGACAGTGGTTCAATCAGGAGATTAGCTTTTTCTGCCACCTAGTGGTACTTTGTGCGAATTACATCACATGTGCAGACAAATCTAATGTCGTTTCTGTAGTGACAGTTCCATTTTTCAAAAAGCATCGATGATCTTATCGTTTAAACTCACAACTAAGAGAAAGAAAGATATTTTGTGAGGTGGAATTTTAATTGACATTGTATGTAATAATTACTTTTTTAAATAGTTGTGGTTTCACAGGCTACGGGTCTTCTAGTTTCTCAGTTTCCTCTGTTCAAAAGCCATAAATGAAATTAAATCTGCAAGTAAATGTACAAAATCTATAAACACACAGTCCTTACTGCTTATAAGCGACCTACTTTTGTATAATTGTGTTATTAATCATTATACAAACTGATTTGTACCCTATTTGAACAAGCCACACATATTTATAACAGAAATAAATGCATTTTATAGCTTCAGAGGTAGATAATTAAATCAAACAGAAGTAATCGTTAATATTGTAATAGTAATAACTATGACTGGATGTAAATGTGCAGAAAAAAGTTAAAACTTTGAATAAAAGCCTTGATAATCTCATCCTTTAAACTCACAACTAAAAAAAGACAGGTTGAGCAGAATATTATATAATAGTAATGGGAAGAATAGTATTTACTATGAATTTGAAATAGTTTTGTTTTTAAGTGCTGAGGTTTTGAGATATCCACCACCAGACCATTTTTCTTTTCACCTAATATAACTGTAGTTTATTCGCAAACTCCAAAATGATATGTACAAAATGAAATAGTAATATATTTTTCAGCTTTGGTTAGTAAGTTAATATCGATTTTAAAAAAACAACCCACCACTTTGTGTCTCACCTGCTCCTGAGTCTCTCCCTCTGGAGGAGTGAAGCCTGGAAAAGTCTGACCGGCTGCTCGGGCCATTTCTTTCACATCCTGCACTCGTCCACCCTCTGCTGTTCCAAAGCTCTGAAAGAGTCATTTATTCCATACATTACAGCAATTTATAGACATTAAGTACATGTCTTTGTTGTCTTTGTTTGGTGACACTCACTATTTCTTTAAGCAAGGGGTCACATGACATCTGGAGACCGGAACAACTATTATTGTGTTTCATTATTGTTTCAGCAGTCTGGAGGAAAAAAAAAACACACACAAAAACAATCATTTATTTACACGTTACACTCTTGTCCTTGCCAATTTCCATTTACAAAGTGAGGCATTAAGATAAAAATGGATTTAAAGCATACAAGAAAATGTACAGGAAATAGAAAACCTACTAAATTTGTCATTTTTCATCTTCAACATCATCCCAATACAAAACTAGAGCACTGTACCTGTTTGGCTCGTAGCATATCGCTGGCAAAGACGTTGCTGAACATGACGTCTTTCAGGTAAATACCTGCAGCCTCCGCCTGCTGCAGCCCGATGTCAGACAGAGGTGCATCGATCGCCTGGCCTGAGATGTGAGAAATGAGGAGGGGGATAAATGTGAGATGAAGAAATGCAGCAGAGTGAGACCTACATAGTTGCAATGATTTAAATTTGTACTGATATTGTGGATTATACTCAACCTTGCAGAAGGCCTTGTTTGTTGTAGTGTGTTTCCCCACTGCAAAACACAACGACAAAAACAGTTATTAAAGAAGACTCCAGTATCAAACCTCTTGTTTGATTAACATGTAGAGAAGTGATCATTTCATCTCTTTGGTCACAGTTTAAGTTTGAATAAAGTGGCAGAGCTTTTCTGTGTGTTTTTGCATCAAAGTAAAACACATTTTCAAATTTCCAACAAAGGATTTACTGTCATGCTCATTTTACTTCTCAAGAATATCCTGTATCTTAATCCTGCTCTGAAAGTGTATTGCTCAACACACATTCAGTTAGATAGACGTCAAAACCTGGGTCCTGTTACTTTAGAACAGTGAGAAACAAATTCTCGCGCCTGTGTGACAGTGGTTGTGTTGTTCTGTTACCTCTGCCAATGAGATTATGGTTTTGTATTTGTGTTTGTCTGCGAGCAGCAGAGCTCAAAAAGGTTAAGAATGAATTTTGATGACATTATTTGGGATTGTAGATTATTAGATATCAGTGGAAATCACTACACGGTAACTTAAGCAGCCATAGCAGAGGTTTGTGCATTTGTATTTTATTGCTTTGTTTTTATTGTGAGGCCAAGGGTGATATCTTCTACTTGCTTGTAGGTATTAAATTTAGGAGGAAAAGACAAAGTCCTTACTGTTGGATTACCAACTTTCTTTAAATAATTAAGGAAATGAAAGAAATGAAGATAGAATGGTACCATAAATAAACCACTGTGGCCCACAGGTGGGCCTTGGAGGTACTGCAGATAGTCCTCAAAGAGGAATATAAAACAATATTTCCATTTCCAAGCATAATGGTCTTTCTTCTTGGAAAGAAAAATCTACTTTAATATAAAAATATGATGTGGTGGTGGCTTACAGTGATGCGATGAGGTTGCATCTTCATATTACGAGGTGGCAAAATGTCCTGATGTACAGTTTTATGTGTCACCTAGATAAGTCAGGGGAAAAAAAGCTTTTACTTAAAGATTAAAATGTTAAAGAGCTGCTTTCCTGATTCATTTAGGATTGCTTCTAAAGCCTGAATTTTATGAATATTTCAAGGTACAATGTGTTAAATTCAGCAACATTTATTGGTGAAATTGCATGTTTAGCTAAATATCATGAATATAACTGTCAATATGTTGCAGAACCAATTAATCAATTCAAGTAGCATCAAAACTCAAACTTTTATTAGTTTGTCCATTGTGGGCTTCTGTAAAAACACGGTGGTCCATAAATGGTGGTAGATTGTACACTTGTTCTTTTTTTAATAAAGTTTATATCAGGGGGTATCAGGTCATATATTGAAAACGCTTGCATTTACCACGGATATTTCCTGCTGGCTGTGTGTGAAACTGTTCTTATTTACAGTTTGTTATGACGCTACACGACTGACTATTATCAGTGTGCCGGTGATGTTAGCAGCTACACGTGACACCTGCTAATGTAGCATGAAGCTAAAACACACACACACACACACAGAGAGAGAGCGACATTTAATGCCACAGCAGTTTTCTCTGTTTATGTGAACATAGTCAGGTCCACAACACAGATTATTAGCAACGTATTTAACATGAATATATGGTAGTTTAAAATTAATTTAATGAACTTACTGTCGAACAAGTGTCAGCCCAAACCTCAGCGCTTTCATGCTGCACCATATACAGTAACACACGCGCACACACACACACACGGACACACCGCCTGTCACTCACAGGAAACGAAGTCACACTCAGACATTTGTGTCACACTCAGACATTTATGTCACACACTGTTGGCAGGAAAACGCTTCTTTCATTGTTTATATTGTTACAGTAACATCTCATACCGCAGGTAAATCAGGTCGAACCTCTGAACTCGTACGTTATTGGTTGAAAACGACTTCCGCCTCTCCTCTGATTGGCTGAACACATTTTCTTCAACTCTCTCTCGACCACCTGTGATCATCAGTTCACTCTCCCATTCAGCCACTGCTGGCTGAGTGTATTCATTTAACATTTTTAGACACAATTGCATTTCTATACGGTTTTCAGCACACACAGACTTTTTTTCCAGGTATATTTTACTGATTATTATTGATTAAATCTATTTTTTATTTGGCACCTGTTGATATTCCCCCTTCTTATACACAATAAAACCCTATCCTTTGTTATCAACATGTATGTATCAGAATAAAAAATAGCCAATTGAGTGAGCATATATAAATACTGAATATAGTCACACATACCTTAAATATTTACCTATATGCATTCATAAGCATTTACAGCATATGTATATATAGATATAGGTGATGGGTGGATCATTTACTTTTGTCGCTGCACATTTTCACCTTGTCATTGAAAAAGACAGTTGATGGATGGATGGATGCTGCTGCTGTTTTACACAAGGTTTGCCTTTAAAAATGTCCACAATGATATACAGTATGTACATTTCAATTTGACTTTTCTACTCCAGGACTGTTCAGTAAGAAGCTGCGCATCCCACAATGCTGCACATATTTCACTATAAAAGCCTTGTAGAATTATTCATTAATTAATTTAAGGATTAGGGATTTAGGTGATCTGTGCGTCTGAATAAAATTAAAGATGTTCTTAAATGCAGACACACTGCTCCTGCATCCAGTGTGGTGGTTAGAAATACTATAGAAATTGTGTAACTCAAAGCCCAGTTAAGTTCAGGAGTTCCAGTTAAACGTTTGTTTTTATTGTAGCATGTTTGCTACAGCAACATATTTGCTGCTTTTATGTGCAAAAACCTGCAGATTAAATTAGGCCAAATGTGACATCATCTCATTTCTATGTCTTACTTGGGGATTTCAGGGAGAGGGGAAGTGGTTAAAGGTCAACTACATCTCATTTTTCATGTGCACATTTGCTGTGAGTGTTTATTTCTGGGTTTTCCTTAAATTCTGGACACAGGAACACGTATTGTCCCAGTGTTTGTCACTGCTGCTTTGTGTAACAGGTGACTAAAGTGGTCAAGCTGAACTTTGCTCTTCAGCAGGATTGTTCACAGACACACACACACACACACATACTTCTATGACATGATTCTTTACCCTAACCTCAACCACCACAGCTGGATGTCTAACTCTAACCTGAGCCCTAAAAGCTCGTCCTCAAATAGCACCATGGAGGTGTTTGTCTGGACACACACACCCCTGCACACACACAAACACACACACTAATCTACTGACGATGAAACAATTGAAAAGCACACGGCTTAAAAGGAACACAGGCGTGGGAAATAGTGAGCTGATGTGGTGTCACACCCTTTAAAGCAGACGTTTATTGACCAGAGGTTGTGCAACAGACATTTGAGGTACATGATATGAGTTATAGAGGAGGGGAGGCAACTCGAAAAGGGAAATCTGCACCATTGAAACTTCCAGATATCAGAATATTTATGGTTGGCCATGACAACCCCCCATTATTTTGTGGCAGTTACAATGGTGGCAACACACGTTATTTCAGACCAAAACATATCTCTTTTTTTCACATACAGAATCCATATTGACTTGACATTCAGAATGACTATGGTTGTATTAAGCATGAACTGGACTTTGGCCATCATAGGAATGCTGTCTTTTCCCCTCTTTCACACACAACAAATCAAGAGTAGCATCAACATTACAAAAAAAGAGCATTCTTGAGCTATCAAGAGGATCAAAACCCCCTGAAATTGTTGCCGTGTTGTTGTAGCCCCCCTCCAATACAGGTTAAGTCCAAGTGGAAGCCTCACATATTTTCTCACAAGTTGTTTCCCCACTAAAACAGTGGGATCATTCATCCACAAAAATGTGTAGTTGCTTTTTTTTTCTTTTTTTTTTCCACCCCCACTGTATTCTTTCTCCTCTGTCCCAGGCTCCCTAACTGTAGAGGTATAGGTGATGGATTTGTGTATTTGATTTTGTCCAGTAATCCTGAGGTATAGGAAATACCACTGATGTAGAATGTGACTGAAGAAGGAGAGCAAAATAAGATAAAAAAAAAAAGGTGGGGGCGGGGGGTAAGGAGACATGCTATCTAAGCAAACTGTCAAACTGTACAAAGAACATTTCCAGTCGAGTACTCATTTCATGTTCTTCTATCACCATCTACTTCGTTTTTCTGAATGTATCTCTTAAGCAGTAAAATAATTATATTATAATACAAATGTTTATAAAATAGCAGCACACTCAAGTGACACATCACAACTAGGTAATGTTATTTTTTTGTATAAATGAAACAAATTCATAGCTTTTAGCAGCGCAAAAAGACAACAATAACTCAATAAAAATATTGACACTTTTTTCTTGATGTCTTCACACCTCCTCCTCGGTCCTCTCTTCACTTTGGAATACAGTATCTCTAAATCTTAGAAAAACCCTTTTGCGGGTCTGGTCACCCCATAAAATATATCAAACACAAATTGTAAAGGTGGTCTCAATATATAACACATGCAACAACAAATTGCAGGAAAGAAAAAAAAAAATCACAACCATTAAGTTTGGGAGAGAGCTTACATCAGACAAACAGAGGCAAAAATGAAGGGGGTCATATCAAATATTCATACAGGGATGTTTTGGCAAATGTGTCAATAAATTGCCCCAGTTTTACTGAAAAACATCACGAAAACATTAGATCCCCACATTTTCTTCAGTCTGACAAACATACACTCAGCAAAGTCACATACCATCATGACAAAAACAAAAGTCAAGCATTAAGTCAAAGACACCTTACTGTGGCAAAGCCTTGTGTCCTACAGAAACAAAACAAAAGGAAAAAAAGAATCTGTCTTTTGCTTTTTGCTGATGTCTGTCTGGCTGATATAAAAAAAACAAACCCCTTTGCTAATGATTTGAAGCAGCGAAGCTCACAAGGGGACGGATGCATTCACTGACAGACGATCAGTCTGAACTACAAAAGCCAGCACCATTAAAATCAACTGACCAAATCACTGCAACACACATCAGTTAAGGTGGTCTATGCAATCCTCGTTGCCCCCTCTGAAGAACATGTGCAAATATTAGATGTTACAACCACCCTCTGCTGTAGCTCCTCGCTTCCACCTGTGTGACCATGTGTGGCTGTGTTACAGATAAATAAAAGAAAAAAAAAAAAGAAAAAAAGGAAAAAGAAAAATTCAAGTACAAACAAATATTTCATTTCTTGACAAAGTGAAAGGAAATCGAACAGAACCCACAGATCAGTGATCTCTGTGTGTAGTAATTGGCGTTTGTTAGAATTTATCAGGTCAGACTCCCCCGTCAACTTGCACTCGGCTTGGGTAGGAATGTTTTGTTTTTGTTTGATCGGAATGTCCTCTCTTTTTTTTTTTATATATATGTGACTCTTGCTTGACAAGGGTATGTCTGATGATTGGGAAACCAGCCCTACAAAGTAAACCAAAGAAAAGGCTAACAAGGAAAAAAAAGAAAAAGAAAAAGAAAAAAAAAAGATAAAAATCCATTCACCTCCAATCACCACCCAACACATTTCATTTTACTTATCTCCTGGGGAGCATGTTCTCAAAGTGCTTTGCCATTGAAATCATATAGGGGAGCTGCAAACAACCCTATGTGGGACTCTAGATGCATTGACAGTATATTCTCATCCTGTACTCCTCTCAACGCCCCTAACAAAGTTCATCCTCCTACACGTGGCAGCGTACAGTCTCGGGTTCCTCATTTCATTTGAGCATGAATGGAAACCTAGAGCAAAACCGCTTCATTTAGCTGTGTCACTGCAGGCATCGCTGATTCCACCCAAAAGACGCAGATATTTTAAGTTTTTACTGTGAGGCCATTGGGCGTCTTGTGTCATCTTCCAGCCATTGGCTGTACATCATCCACATCCTCCTACACAGCAGCACTAAGATCCTGCCTATCCGACCACTGTGCCGTGCACTCGTGCCCTCCACCGTCAAAACTGTCCCCTGTCTTTTCTGACTCCTTCCCTCCCTGCTAGTTGACACAGTTGGACTTTCACGTCCTCCCGACTTTTAAAAAAAGCATCACTCTCTTCCAAGACTTCTCCCTCCATCATGATGCGAGAGGCCTTTCGTTTAACTCCTCGGTCCAGACTCGAAGCAGCCTTTCAAAACGAAGGAAACACCATATCGTAACAATGCGCATAAAGAATCAGAATGGCAGTAATAAAACAAACACCTCACATGACCTCTAAGTCTGAGGTGAGAAACCTCAGGAACAACTGGAGAGATAAGGGCCTCCAAGTGAAAGTCCCTTAGCCCATATCCTCCTCTGCTAAATCTTTATCTCACTCAGTTATAGTCCATGCACATGGGTTTATTGTTGGCCAACAATGAACCATGATACACCGTTAATGCATGAAGGCAGTGATATAGCGCCGATGCCCCGCATGTTATACTGACGGACAAAGTACGTGTAGCCTCGGCTCGCTCCGTAGACTTTAACATAGAACTGTGAGTCTACGACTTAACTCTGCTTAAGTGCCTCACGCCGTAGGATGCACACTGTTAATATATAGATACAGGATCACGTGTAGCATTCACGCAACACACACACATACACATACACCATTCAGACACACACACGCACGCACACATACAGGCTTGCATGCAAACTCACAGGCACACACACTGCACCTACAAACTGACACACACAAGCAGCCTGAAAAAAAGGAGCTTATTGATCTCTACTACTCAGTTCCAAAATATGTCCAATAATAATATTAATAATAATATTACTAATACTACTAATAATTATTACAATCCTGTCTCTTCCCTGGAATTGGGACCCACCAACTTTTAGCATAATGTTCTCACAGCCTCCTCCGTCTGTTTCATCCTTGACATGGGTGTGAACTCGGACACTTTGTCCTCTTTCACACCAGCCACAAATATTATAGTGATAATATTCACATAAAACAAAACAGAGAGAGAAACAAAAAAAAAAAAAGACGATTCGAGCCCCACTGTGATCCCATGTATGCAATTTCTTAATGGTTTCCACAACTTCTACCTCATTATCAAGCTATGGTTATTAAGTATAATTTAAAGATCATACTATACAATCAAAAGGCAGAATGCAAATATGATTGGCTTCCCTTCTGTATATCCAAGGCACCACAGAGCTTCATCTTGAATCAAATTTGTTGCTTTTAGAACGAGAACCTCATAGAAAAAAAATCGCTTTTGTGGGCAGGCGTTTTGGACTTGAAGAACAGAAAATCTACAAAAAAACTAGCAAGCATTGTTCTTTTTCATTTAAAGGGCTTGTGTTTTTAACATTTTTTGTTCTTTTCTTCTTTTTTTTTCCACGAAAATTGAGGTTTTTTTTTTTTTTTTCATGACGCTTTTCTTCTTGTAAATCCTGTGCAACGATGCCCTCTGGTGGTTCACAAGTTGACATCACGGACGTCTGTCGGGGTTGAGGACTGATCCAGCTCGTCCAGACCTTTGCCACTGGGGCCTCTCTGTGTCTGCTGCTGCTGCTGCTGCTGCTGCCGGCCCTCGCGCAGATTGCTCACCAGCACGCGCTCAATTTGTTCCTGACACTCTTTGAGAACATCCTGCAAGGCAAATAAAAAAGGTTAATTAGAGGGATTATAATAATACACTCAGTGGCCACTTTATAAAAACAGGACACAGAATGAAGTGCTGCTATGAGATTTGGGGTCACCTTCAATGTGACTTCACCTGGTTATCTTCACCGTGTCAGTATGCCTTACTAATTGTGTTACTGCGATGTGATTATAATCTGATTATATATTTGCACGAACAAGCAGTTAAACACGTGTACCTAATAAACTGGCTGCTGAGTGTAGTAATCTGTTATCCATAAACATTTCTCTCTTTCTGTTTTTGCCACTAAATGAAATGAAACTTTTCTATTCGATTCAAACTTTTAGGACAAAATACTTTTGGCATAAAGAACAAAGCAAATATGCTCAACTTCTTTCCATAGGTGACTCTTAGTTATGTAGCAATAAAGTCGCCCATCAAGCAGTTCAATCCGCATTTAAAGACATAGTGCCAATGTTCTCAGAGGGGAAATTGGTTTATATGGCTGTCATTACGGTTAACAAGAGCAATCTGAAAAATATAGTTAATGCTTCAGAACCAGGGGCCCCCCCTGTGTGGCAGCACATGGGCCCCTGGGTACTGTATAGACGAGGGGGTTTTGAATGACCACAAAAGTCTTTAAGAGCTCCTGCCAAGGCTGAGCCCAGACACGGACCAGACCCAAGCATGACATCAGTCCACCAGGGCTGTGCGCTGAACACACCACCCCTATAGTTCTCATGTGTGCACACACACACACTTCCACATGTGGAAGCACACCACTGCCTCCTTCATCCAGCCACCCACACACACACACACACACACACACACACCTATCCCACCAACTCTGCCATTCCCAAACACACACAAAACCCAAACAGTCGTAGCCTTGACAACAGAGCGGCTGAAATCACAGGTAGTACTAAAGCTATGTTAATTACATCCACCTCCTGTGGGAACACAAAGGTGGTGCTTTTTTAACGAGAGCCAGTCTGTGTGCCTGCCTGCCTGCAGGGGATCCATCTGAACCCTGGCCAGCTCGCCTTTCACCATCAAAGGCCGCGGCGGCAATCTGAGAATCCACCTGGGACGGGAGCCTCTCAGCAGCGCTGAGCCCTCATATCCTTCACTGATGGAGGGTTGACAGAGGGGACAGGGCAGCGTGGGGATAGAGAGCAACTCGCCGGGGAGGTGGGGGGGGGGCGCGTGGAATGAGGACGGAGGAGGGGACGAGGAGGGTTCAGTTAAAGGGGTGCTGAATGGTTTGTTTGCAAGAGTGTAAGAGAAAGGTCAAACTGTTGGAGGGTGAGGAACAGCATGACAGTCGTGAAAGATAAAGCAGGTTACAAGTAATATGAATGTTCCCATCAGGCTATAAACAGGGTTAACACTGCTCTCTGGTGGTGAAATACTGGAGCACAACCAAAGCACAGCTGTCTGTCCTTAGTACCCATATACTGTGTGTATATATATATATATATATATATATATATATATATATATACAGTATGTTTATGTACAGTTTGTAAAGGGAAGCCAAGGATTTAAGAGCCAAGAGAAGGAAACTTCTCTGTTTGCAAAAAGAGCTCTGGTCGAATGGCAGTCTACGGGAAAAGGAGTACTTACATGGATCTTAGTCTTTTTTAATAGCACATGATGTCAATTTTTTAAATTACGCATTTACAGGAAAATAGAAGATAAAGCACGGTGTGATTGACAGCTGGTGTGTTCTATTACTCGCAGGTGATATCTGTGAGCGTCCGATTTGAAAAACTGTTACGGCACCAGTTGCAAATCTTCAATATCTATATCATTTTGATATTGATATGTATGTCAGTACACATGAGCACACACACACACACACACACATGCACAATATAACTGAGAGCGCCCCATGCATGGCCGGAGGGATGGATGAAAGTGTACCACTTGTGGAGCACAGGGAAAACATTCTTTATAATTCACAGCTAATTTAAACCTGATGGGCCACAGTTTGAGGTTTTTTTTTTTGCTTCAGCTCCTGGTGCTGGCGCTCGCTCGGCCTCGACATGGTGAGAACTGAGGCCTCGCTCACCTGAGAAGCGCTCTTCTGGAGCCGCATCCCGGTAAAGTTGGTTAACATTGTCAAAGGTCAGATAGCGTGACGCCAGAGAGAAAAATGACTTCCAACCAAGGGGGAATGGTAAATGGGAACATCATTTCCAAACTGGACATCATGGGCTCTTGAAAAAGACCTGAAACTTGTGGCTGAGTTGTTTTTGCAACCAAAAGGAGTCTCCCCCTGGTGGCCATTCCACGTATTAAACTTTGTGAAAATGCTGTAGAATCAAACCCTCTAAAAAAAGGAAGTATAAAATTCAAAACTCAGTACACGATTGCAAACAAACAGACTCCTGCTCCTAGATCTAGTTTTCCAGCATCGACCAATGATGCACAAGAGTTGTTTTCTTTTCACTCACAATCCATAAAGACTGATTTGATGTTTAGGGGGTTGGACTGATCTGGGCTGGTGTTTCTGGGAGAACGTTTCTCCCAGCAACAGGCCTGACGTGGAGGAAACCCGACCAGCATCTGTCCTTTAATCTCCTCCAGAGGTTGGCCACTAAGGGCTTGTGTGCACACACACACACACACACACACACACACAAACACACACTCCCCCTCATTCTCTTCCACACACACACACACACTCACATGTGCACATCAAATCTTCCCACCAACATGTGCCCCACTGGCCATAAAAACTCAACTCCTGTGAGAAAATTAAGTAAAGCGCAGAACATGTTAAGGAACTGCCTGTGTCTTACCGCAAGAATGCACTCCTTCATTTCTGAAAAGACACACACCACGCCCCCCCACCCCCCCCAATCTCTGATGCTCTTTAGAGCGGCAGTTCGGATCCAATGCCAAGCCCCATGGGCTTTATTCGAGAAACTTTAATGACTTCAATGTGTGACTACTGGAAACACCACTAATGTTTTCAGAGAAGCTAGGTACTGGCATACCAAGGGGGCCAACAGCATTTTAATAACGTAGATAAACTGCAGCATCTTATTTGTTTTCAGCCTATACCTGCGACTGCATGGCGGTGCCATTTCAAACACGCATCGCACTGCAACGGCACTGTGTGTGTTTCCTATTCCTGGGCGTCCTGTTTGACACTGGTGGTGGGGGGAAGTCACGCAGACAGACAAAACCAAAAGGAAGAAATGTGTGAAGCCATGGAATGTGTTTTAAATGCTGACTGTACCACAGAAGACAGTGTTAGCTACTCTGGGAGGACTTGGTGGTCAGACAGCTGAAACAAACACACACAGATGACATACAGTACAGATTTCAAGGACTCTTGAAAAAAAAAAGGATCCGGGGGCTGACACTGGAAATAAGGAGTCACCACATGACTTGAGTTTCCGCGAGTCGCAACGCAGAATGTGACCTTTCTCTTTCTTTAGCCAGCGTGCTGAAAACACCACAAGTGGTGACGCCACAGGCTGTGTTCATAGAGATAATCTTTCCTCATAAATCTTTGTTGCATGCGTTCTTTGGCTCCCTAACAAATTAGACTGTTGAGAATAAAAAAAAACATTGACATTTCACGTCTAGCCATTATATGCAGCTAGGACGAAACCACCTCAGTGATAGTTGGGCCAGAGTGGAAACCACCGCAATTAAAAAAGAGGAATTAAAACAGGAAGAAAGGGAGAGAGGGAAAATGTGTTTCCGGTGACTCGAGCCCCCTTTCATACAGAGATCCTGCCTTGTGGGCTCACGCCTTACAGAGAGCATGTGACCAAAAGATACAAAAGATGAATGAGAGATGAGAAAATGAGTGTTACAACGATAAGATCTAGGAAGTGATGGTTGAAAAACCTTTAAACCTCCCTCTGACCTCCATTTCCTGCTTTAATCATTCAAAATGACAACACTTGGCCTTCATGCTTAAAAACTAAAAATATGACAACACTTTCAAAATTCACATCTTCTTCCTGCTGTCCCAGACAGGGAGCCCCCCTCTTGGCCACACCAGGTGTATTAGTGGCTAAACACATTCTTCCAGTTGCCCAAGATGGTGACTTGGCCCTATCACATTTCCACTGGAAAAACCACAGCTTCTGGATACCAAACATGCCAACCGAGTGCCAGGGGGGTGGCGTTGGCCATGATGCTGTTGGCAGCGGCAGCAGCTGCAGAGGTTGTCGAGAACTTGCTTTGCCTTCATATTTTGCCTGGCTCTTTGGCCCCGACTCTATACGTGAAGCTACTCTACCGTTCCTCCCCCCCCCCCCGAGCCTGGGCGATTTCCGGCAGAAGCCAAATTAAGCATAATGACTGTCCACATTTACGCTGCACTTGCAAACTGCCACCCGGACGACAAGCGTCAAGCAAGAAGGTGAAGTGTCACGATGATTTTGTTTGGGTTTTGGGAACCTAAGGTGTCAAATGATCTGCATTTCCTCTTGTGAAATGCTCAGTCAGTGTCAAACTGTGCCATTAACCCTGACTCAACTTATTAATGTCCACTACACTGTGTTAGACTTTTTTTTCCCCTACATCAAAAGTGGTGCAGGAATCTGATGTAATTTCTTATAAACCAACAGATACTCGATGTGTATGTTGGCCGGCTTCTCTGCAGTATGTACCAAAGCCCCTCATATATGTTGAATTAGGAAGGTTGCCCTCTGCTTTGCCTCCTGTGTTTACTAAGAGCCATGGCTTGTCTGAATCCAGGAATGTGAGGAGTTGATCATAGAAACACAGAGCGACTTAATTCCCTCAAGTCTAAGACCTTGCAGCAGAAACACACTGAGGCCCTGTACTGCTGAGGCCAGCTATTTGTTTTTCCTCAGCTGCTGGGCGAGACTTCACACAGCTCGCACCAGAGGGAGCCATGCTTTCCAGCAGTGATGCATTATAGACCATAGGAGGAGATGAGAGAGGGCTGATTGTCGCGAGGGAGGCACGACACCCCCTCAGTGTCCTTTTCACACTTCAACAGCTTTCTTCCTCCTCCTCCTCCTACTTCCCCTCATTTTGGGACAGGCTTTAACATACCAGGGCGGAGGCTTGGGATCAGTGTCGTGGCCTTTGATCTGCTCCCTGTGCAGTGCGCACACAGTAACACAAATGTTCATGTTTATATTAAGTCTGCGGTTACTAACTAAGAGCCATTTTCATCGTGTTTTTAGTAGTAGGGGCTCTCGTGCCAAGGCAGCGGACTCAGCACTGCAGCTGGTCCCTGGACGCTGCTCTGCGGCTGCCCGCTGTCTCACAACGGTTAGGATCAGTCAAACGCGGATGACAAATGTCTCCACAGGGACTAATAAACTTAATAACTTATCATCTCACTGTGTCACTCTCCTTACCCCGGGCAGTTCTCCCCACCTACTCGGCCGCGCGGTGAACTAAAGTAAGCTGTAGCCCTCTCCAATGTACATGATGAAATCCAGGCACCTCCGAGTCAGTAGAGGCCCTGCCTGTGTTTGGACTCAACTCACCCGCCACCACAATATGCACTGTACCCAGACAGCTACACAGCTACTGGACCAGCATTCCTGTCAGTGATAGAGGAAAGTCTCCTGGATAAGTTCTTAACCTGACTCAATTTAAAAGGATTTCACAAGACGAGGGGGCTCTGAGAGTAAATGCTGTTAAATATGTTGCTGCCTGTCTTGTAAAAGAGATTTTTAATCTTAATGATGCTTGGTTAGTGATATAAATAGTCAAGTTTTTTTCTTTAAAAAAAACAAAAAAACAAAACACCCAGTGCATTAACTATTAGCAGTAATAGATACAATCTCCTGTGTGGTAATTAGATGAGTTCATAGCAGCAGTTCGCTGGAAGTAAACAGTGGAGGAAGAGATGAAAAGAGGCAGCTGATTTGACTTTGAATCATAGCTGAGTTAGAACACACATAAAAACCACTGACCACCGCACTGACGGCAGCAGAGATACTAGTGAGCATTTACTCCTGTTTGTTCAAGTATTACTCAGAAACATCCCCCCAGGTTTTCCCACACACACGTACCAAGCTCTAAGCTGAACCATGACTAACAAGACCACACTGGAATTCAAAAAAAAAAAAAAGGTATATATCTACATGTGAATGAGAAGTATGAAATAAACCCACCACTTCTGTGTTTGTAATTTTGGCCAGCAGGTCTGTGAGGCTGTCGCCCCACTGCGACTGGTCAGCTGAATCCAGCTGGAGGCCACAGATCGCTGCCCCCACACTTCCTGTGGCAATCATGGAGGGAGGGTACATGGTGAATGTGAAATCTGAAAGAGGAAGACGAGGGTTTGAGTCAGTTTTCAGTGATATTAGTTTACATAATTATTGCTGTTGTTATTCACCTGGTGCACTTTATGTAAATCACACTTTAGATTCATACACGCCACAAAAAAACGTAGAGATACATCCCTCCCAGAGACAATATGATTTGGTAATCTAGCAGTCAGCTAATAAATAATCCTTCTTTTGTACCAGGCCTGAACGCAGCGCTCACTAATGACCACGGGCCTGGATAATGAGGGTTCACTTGGCTTGTAAAGAAGCTGAAAAGCAACTACCCTCTCCCACTCCCCACTCCAGACCCCCTTTCCCCAGCCCGGCCCCTTTTCTTCCATCTCCTGAGTAAATCGTGTGCTCACTGAAAAAAGCCCCATAGCGCTTGGAAAGGGAGGAATAAAGAGGCTCAGTGCCTCTGCCAATGCTCACTGCTGTAGGTCCTTTTTCCACGTGTGGTCACAGGCGTGCGTCTCAAAGACCAATAACCTTGTTAGCTCCCCTCACTGTCATTCATAATGCAAATGAGACAGCTTGTGAACGGGCCAGAAGCCCGAAAAGGCAAGGCAACTGGCATACAGGGGGAGAGTGAGGGCAAGGGAGACAGACAAGATGGACAGAGAGAGAGCGCGCGCAAGTTTTTCACCTCACAACACACACACACACACACACACACACACACTCTCCTTTCTCTGTTCTTGCTCAACTTCTACCTTTCTTTCTGGACAACACATGGCCTGCTCAGACAGGAGGGGGCAGTGAATGGCACACATGCCCCAGGCTTTGTTGCTGCAACAGGCAGCGGTTTGCATTGGCGGCCCTCCTATCTTTTAGCATATTAATAGAGTGGTGGACCTGCGAGAGGGAAAGCAGAAGAGTGTGACTCCATTGTCCAGAGTCATCACCTCATTTCACCCAATTGAGAGACACAGCATCCATCCCCTCTCTGCTGATAACAATTCAGCGAGACAGGCTGGACAAAGGCCGCGGCTGGATGGAGGGGGGGTGGCAACTAGGGTCGACAGGGGGCAGGAAGATGAAGAAGGAGGGATGGATGGTATGGCGACAAGGCAACGGGGAGAAAAGAAGGGAAGGTGGTGGGCGTGGCGAGAGGAGAGGTTGTAGACAACGCTGCTGCACATCACTCTTAAGTCTGTGTCCAGAAACTTGTGAGGTTTTGGAAGAAGAAAAGAGTCGCCCTCCAGTGACCCTCAACTCCTGCCTCCCAACAACCCCTCCACCCACCCCACGAGCATGCCTCTTTTCCTGGGCCACCTATGGACTAGAGGAGTGGGCAGCCGAGGCATAGAAACAGACTTCACATTAACATATTGCCATATTCAATTGCAAAGCACACTGCACGCAATGGCTCTGAAGGAGATTTTTCTTCCTTCTCTTTTTTTTTTTTTATCTGGAATCAAAGAGGTAGGCCCTTTGATAGCTGTAAAGACAGCCCCTCGCTGCCTTTTTAACATGCACAGCCAGGCGCTTTCTCATCTTGTGGGCTCAGTGTTGACAAATAAATGAACTTATTATACACCCCTGTGTTCGCTGCTGGGCCTCTGCCAAGGGGCGATTTATTAAAGGCTACCTTGAGCCAAGAGGAAAGAGCACACAAAGCCCCTCAGCATTACATCACTGCTGTAAGAGCACAAGTTTCTATAGCTGGGTAAGAGGACAAAGGCATACATGGATTTACTGTATGTGTGCAGTGAGTGCAGACTGACAGGCATGGAGGCAGACGCCTCAGAGACACAGGCGACAAACAATGAACCCATTCCTACATGTTTTAAGATGCAGTGGACAGCGGGCACACACACACACACACACACACGCGCACACACACACACACACACAGCATAGCTGTAGGTTTGTGGGAGAGCCGAGTGTCGGGCAGTGGGCAGCAAGCTGATTTTTCGCACTCGAAACAAGACAGGTCTGTAGCAGAACAAGGACGAGCGCGTGCAGCTGATGCAGGCTAACACTCCGGCCTGGTGGCTGCTGCATGTGGGGGGAAGAATGGCTGTATTTTAGGAGGCCCTCATTGATATTCATGTTGAGGATAAACAGTGTATGTAGCTGAGTGGGGACGCCTGCGATGGAAAGCTCCCTGTGAGCAGCGGCTGGCTGGCCTGGCCTGCACGCCTCTCACCCCCTTCAATGGCCCTTTCTCCTCCGTGTGCCCCCTCGTCTCCATTCCTCCATGTTCCTACCCCATGAAACTTCATCCTCAGGCCTCTGGTCACACAGTCTGCTTCCCTACATGGCCCATTCCTCCTGGGTGGCTGCTATTCACAGTATGCACATTAAACTTGTAAATTAATTAAAGCTGGAAAGTTGAACAACAGCCAAAAAAGGAGAGAAAAACACCTCTCCTTTTCACCCACTCCTCTCACTCCAGTGCTATAAATCAGGGTCTTGTATTCTATACATGTAGCTCTTATTGACCTTGTTTATTAAACGAGCAGCATTACGAGCAACCTCGGCCCGCTGACTGATTAAGGCCAAAAACAAACATCATTTTTGAATTGGCATACAGTGAGTTTTACCATTAAATAAAACACAACCTGGTAGTCAAAACAAGTCTGTCGAGAGCGGCTCACGCGCTCCATACCTACAAACAACAACAACTATGTGTTTGAGCACTTCTTCCATGTGTAACAAGGGAAGAAATCACTGATTAAGTATAGAAACTGGCCTCCATCTGTCATATTCCATTCACTCGTGTTCCAGACTGTCATTCATGAGTCACACTGTGATTTCGACTCATTTAGCCAAAAAACCTGCATTTTTTTTTCCTCCCCACTTGTAGCGTCTTGTGACAATTCTCAAAACTCTTGCACCATCACCTCCACGGTCACAGCTGCAGCCTTGAGGCATGGGTGATGAGGAGCATACAGATTTGGATCACAGGCAGTTAGAGTTCACTCTTTCTCCACTGTGCAAGACCTGGTAGCTGTGTTTGAGCCTGGTTTAAATATTCAAAAAGGTGTGTTTAGCGACATGGAAAGGACACTGTTGTGGCTACTTGATCTGTGGTAAGAGTGAACTCCACGGCTGATGTGTATATGTTTGGTTGCAGGACCATTTTAAGTTTGAGCATTCAGAGAAGAAAATCTCTCCCTCCGTGTTTCTGCTGTGACTTAGCCGGCTACATAACAGTGTGGTGCTGATTACACGAGTGAGGTCAACGTGGGAGGGAGACTCAGGACATGCCACTCAGTGATTCAACCCGTTACACATTTTTAGGCACATACTGACAGGAAGTGCCTTCCTGCTTCGTCTGTTGATGATGCACACAGACCGGACCCGATGATGAGGGATGATAATTTGTCGGATGCGGTGGCTAATTTGTCGGGGTTCTGACTCACCGAACATGAAGGCAGTTTTCGTGTAAACAAACACCAGTGACAACCTTTTCATTGACCACATCTGAGATGAATCATTCATCTCTCGCATGCTGGGGCTGAGCCTGCAGGGGATTCACCATGCAGCAGGCAGCAGCCACTTGGAAAGGAAGCTATGAGGAAGCATTCCTGCCTCTGGACAAAGTGAAACCTAACATCCAGAATGTGTGAATCATTTTAGAACATTCGGGCGGTGACTGTTGCATAAAAAAAGCGTGTGTTTGTTTGACTTTGGTGCTTTTAACTTGGGAAGTGGACGGACTATTATTCAAAATATGATGTTTGGTTAGAAGTTGTAAAACTGCTGTGGTCAGAATATATAAAGCTATACGATAATATGCAGCACAAAAAGAGCAAATAGTCTATTCCACGGTAAATATGTTACAATTAAAGTGGTTAAGTGAAGCCTTAGACCAAAGCTTGACCCCTTTCAGGTTTGTTATTTAGTGAATCATTAGTTGAAACTAACCAGCTAATCATCAAATTACTTCACACAATCCACATACCAGGAAAAAAAACATTAATCAAACACTCTCCACAGATAAAAGCACACACCCTCGGTGACTTAAATCACTCATTATTTATACCTACACTTGTATCAGAATCATCATTGTGTCGTCCAGGACAATTGACTCCCTCTCTTGAACAGCAGTGCTGGCCCTGATCCAGAGTTTTCTTTTTGGTCAACTTCTATAACTATTGTCACCATTCCATGCATACCATTACAGCGAGCGCTATTGGAGCTGGTTTTAAAAAAAAGTAGACCATAATCTCCCCCAATATGGCAAGAAGACGGAGCTCAATAACTGCAGAAGACAGCTTGGGGTGCATCTGTCTGCCCCATGCAAGCCATCTATTCTCCCACTTTACCTCAATTGAATAATAATGGAAGAGGAAGCTCGGAGTGCGTGGTGTCTGTGTGTAGGAATGGAGGTTCATAATCTCCCTTAATGAGCTTGTTTCTGGGCTATTATCCGGCGGCCTGCCTGAGGGAAGCGCTGGTGTTTCCTATCAAGTGGCCCTGCAGCGCTGACCCTCACATGGCTCTGCATATGAAATGTAAGGGCCAGGCCTTTTGTCTCCATTCTCTCAGCCTCTAGCTGAGCCCCCCGAGCCATTTGCATAGTTGTGAATGGACCAGCCAATGTTATTAATTAATACAGAGCCAGCCTGCGCCACCTGACAAAATCCCACCGAGTGGCTCGAACGGAACTGTTTCATCAAAAGAGAGGAGCCATTAGGAATGAGAGGCCTTATTCTCCACTTCTCCTCTTCTCCCTCTTGTTCCCTTGAAAACAGAGAGCCGTGGTTTTATGTGTGTTTTCTTTTTCAGTATAGGGGCAGTAGTGGTGGGAGTGGTGGTGGGTGGAGGGGTTGAATGGACTGTATGAAATAGGAAGGCCACAGGTGACCCGTTGTCAAATGTCTTGCAAATGTAAATCCTCCTGAGAGATCTCCTCCTTCTGCCGCGTCTTTACCTTCTCAGCTCCGCTCAAGGAGGATTCTCAGCAGATAACCCAAAGATTTACGGCTGGGAACGTTCCACAAATGAGGTTTCGAATTCCCAGAGATGTTCAGATGCACCAAATTGTTGACTCACTCACGCTCCCTCTTTCTCTGTCTTGCCCTCACTCTCTGTTTGCCTGGATACAAGTCTGAAGAGAGTATACACAGATAAATGGCCTGTTGCTAATCCAGCGCTAACTCCAGAAAGTCTCTCCTCTGAAACACAATGTCAGGAGGACGACTCCTGGAGGCTCATAAATTTATTTCCACTGCCTCATTGAAGCAATTAAGGACAAAGTGCATGCTGAGCGTTTCACAATGTTGCTTTGGGAATTGGTCCGATCACTGACACGCTGTCATTCCACACATTACTCCGCTGGCACAAAATGAGGGGTGAGAGATGTGGGGCAAGACAGGGAGAGAGGAAAAGAGCAAGCGATAGTAAAGGAGAACGAAAAAAGGGAGACACAGAGAGAGAGAAAAAAGAGGCGTTTTCCCTTCAACATGAACTTTAGTTGCCAACTTTTCTCACCCTCTCCTATCCATTGCACAATCAGCGCAAAGGATTCCATCCCTTTGTGTTTTAAATACCTGTCACCTCCCTTGTTTCAACTCATCTGTCTATAAACACACTCCTGTGAATGATGTCAGCACAAGGAGCCGTTTCCCATGAGAGGCTGCGGTTAGCATTTCTGTCCATGGAAGCTGCTGGTGGTGTTGCTGATGGGGTCACTGCACGTCACGAGAAAGAAAGGATCGGCAGATAACCTCAGTATCGGTGGATTGTCTGATTATTAAGTGTTTAAGAGTGTTCGGGACTGGCTGAAGTCTCCCTAACGTTCCCTGATGTTTGCTTTGATGAAGTTGACGCAAACAGGAGAAACCTGCCCTATAGAGAATCTCAACATGGGAACTCAACATGGGAAAGCTATCATGTCCTCCAGCTGTAGGGTGGGGAGGCGTGAGAAGCTGGTTGTGGGGGAAAGGGGGAGGAGAGATATGAAAACATGACATGCCTTAGAATTGCCAGTGCAAAAACAATACACTCCTCTGGCTTTCCCTAACTGCTCTGTTCTCTCGTTGCATCTCGTCTCTCTCTGCCTCGACCAAGCCGTCTCTCCAGATCAAGTTTAGGGCTCCCTGTTCCTCCCACGACTCGCTGGATGTTTGATCTCGAAGGAACAATTCACCTCAAGAGCAGAAAGACAATGGCATTCCCGCCTACACCCCTGTCCATTCCTCTTCTCGACCCAATGCGACATGGGAATGCCCCTCAACCAAGCAAAGTCTGCTTTGAAGTGTCACTGGATGCTCTGCAAGCCACTGATATGCCTCTAAAACATGACCACATACCAGCCAGGGAGAAGACAGATGATGCACATCAGACCTAAGAGTCTGACGCTTAAATGTCCCTCCATGACACATGCTTTTCTTAGGCATAATATTTGGCCCCTGGAGGTAATGCATCATGCTAAAGTGACTGCGGGTCATGGCTGGACTACAGCAAACCTCTGAACACAGCTGTTTTGCTACAGATTATGGAGTGAGGAGGGCTTTTGATAGGTTGGCGAAATAAGGGTCAACCTATGTGGTCATCAGGTTTTCAAAACTAGGACAAAAATCTGTCAATATCACAGAAAAAAAAACACATTTGTGACATTAGGCCCCACTACTGTATCCTACCTGTGGCACAGAGGGCGATGAAGGTCTGGACATGTTTGCGAATAAGTGCCAGCTTATCCTCGGGCAGCGGCAGCCTCCTCACAATGTGCTCAATGAAGTCATTTGGTGTCACTGCTGCCAAGTTCCACTTCAATTTCCCCAACACCACCAGTTCCCATTCCTGGAGAGAGGGGCAGAGGGTAGAGAGCAGAGAGAGTTGACCGAAAATGAGAAAATGCTTAAGTGACACAAAGTAAAACCACATATTTACATATGAGACACAGCCAGTTGAACTGCAGTCTTAAAACGTGTGTGAATGTGACTCTGTGGGGGCCCCTGGCCCCTGTACGGTGGCGAGTGTGTGGATGTTAAGCATTATTGTTATTACATTAGACTTGGCGCTGGCCAAGCCTGAGACGGCGAAACAGCAGCAGCAGCGCCACCAACCCAGGTGACCTCACAACACTGTCTCCCTCCCCGACTGTCTGTCTGGCATCTGGGGACTTTCCTAAAGAGGCCCACCAGAGGCTCTGCAGAGTGTGTGTCGAGGCTTATGTGTGGATGTGGAGGGAGAGAGAGTATGGACAGGCAGGCTGTGCCTGTTGAGCAGGATCAGCTATAAAAGCATATTATCTTCAAAAAAAAAAACACAAGCAGTTTAATCTCTTAACTCAATCACTCATTTATTTAAACTATTAAACCCCCATTCATTGTATATTACCACAGAAAATGGGATTATTTTTCTATAATGCAGCCAGTGTTTGGCTACCAATTGAACTAAAACTCTTTGGTACATAAAAGAAAGTGCACTCCACATTCTGCTCATAGGTACTAAAGAAGAGCAAAGGTTTTGTTTTGAGTCATTTACAACGTTATTTGTGGAGCGGATGAAGCCCAATCCTGAGGTGATGTGAAACCTGCACTCGACGTCACAATTCAAAGTGAATGTGGGTGTCTTGGGAAAATGTGATACATAATACAAGATGAGTGCCTGTGTGCAATGTGTGTGTGTGTGTGTGTGTTTGGGGGAGGGCATTAGGTGTGGCGCTCTCTTCTCTTAGAGGGTATTGTTAACTTTCACTTCCCAGAGAAGGTGATTAACGGAAGAGTTGGTGACTAATTTGGGAAAATATTTTGTGGTTTGGTTCCGGACTGCAAGCCTTGTGACTAGGACTATGGATACTCTTCATTTTTCCTTTCAGAGAGAGAGAGAGAGAGAGAGAGAGTGTGTGTGTGCACATGGACTCAGTCATGAGACAATTCAACATGGCTGCCACTGACCTCAGCTCAGTGACCCCTTTTTTAAGCCTTGTATATTTTCTGATTGCCCTGATGTCAGTGACACGGACACAGGAGAGCAGGCGTGTGTTCTTTTTTGTTTTTTTTTAACCACCATTACTCATACAACAGGAATTAAAGGCACTTTTGATTTCAAAGTGAAATGAATCTCTCTCTGAAGAGTGTCTATCTAAATGTCTGATCCTATGCAAATCATTGAGGTTTTTGTACATCATGGCTGCCTTCAGCTCTAAAAGCCTTTTCCATCAATGTGAGTGTGCAAGAATGAAACATACAGCAAGGGCTGGGCTGTGAGAAAACCTTGCAACACAGGCTCTATGCTGACAGAGTGGCAGAAAGGCAGGCACCCACTTCCTTCTGCTACTGCCTTCCTCTGGTCACACCTTCTTTGTAACGTTGTGGTTCTCTTTACAAGAAATTGTTACCAAAGATGAGGACAAAAAAAAACCAAAAAAACGATCACATGCCCTGAGCAGCTGATCTCTGTTTCCTGTATCTGCATGTCAGCCAAAATACTGCCTTATACAGAAACAGCGAGGAGAGGCCTCAGCAAACCAGTTCAAGCAGTGAAGGCTTTGTCTTCACACTGCATATAAAGGTAGGACAGACTCAGTGCGGCTTTGAGCTACATGCACTTTTGCATGACCTCACCTCAGGCTCACAGTGCATCGCGTGTTTTAAAATACACACTTTCTGTTCACATGTAAATCCTGCAAAACTGTATTCCACTGACCATTGAACCCATCAGTGAAGAGAAGAGCGGGGGGGGGGGGGGGGGGGGTGATTGAATCAGACAACATTCACAGGCAGAAATGTTTTCCAGGAAATTATCAGAAGCCAACAAAACCAACAGATGCTCGTCAAGAACTGGAATATACTGCAGCAATCAGCCCCAGCGGGTAGAGCCGCCAGTCAGCCAGCGAGGCAGACCCACAAACATCAGCCACGTCTGAATCATAATATGTGGCCTCTTTCACAACATGGGTGGGATTGGTTGTTGTTTACCAAGGAATGTTTATGTAGAACCACAGCGCAGTGTGGAAATGCTTATCTGATGTGAATCTGAGTTAATTAATTGGTTTGCACTGGTGAAAGCATCTGGTGTTATCAGGCCAAAGCAGCCTTATCAAATAAATAGGAACGCAGAGGAATGACATTTATGTCCGCTCTGTCCTGTGTCATGATATAGTGTGTGATATTTATTGCTGTGGGAACATTAATGCATCGACAGAAAGTGATAAATAACAAGGCGTGACATCATATCAGAAATGTGTGCATCCATGGTTATTTTTGGGACGAAAGCTACTCTGTAAAAGGCAAACTTGAATTTCCCTGTGTGTCTCCCTCTGTAGCTGACAGGAACAGAGTCAGAACTTTGGCTGGAGTTCAAGCTGACCTCGTTGCTCTATGCAAATATCTACCACTAGATGGCGATGGAGACCACTGCACAGACTGGATGGGTACAGTAAAGTCCAGAGGGTCTTGTACAGTAAAGGGAGCTCTTGTGGAACAATCCACTGAGGAGCTTTATTTTCCCCCAGTTTTTTTTTGCTCTTCATGGACCTTTGATGACTGCACAGTGGAGACTGGACAGCAGGTTTGGTGAAATGAGAACAACATATGTGATGTTTAAAGCTGGAATGACTGCAATGCTCATAATTCTATTCACCTTGAAATCAAAATGCAATAAAAAATCAATATGTTTTTTAAAGGGTCATAATTGTGCAGAAAACATGTCACAAATAACCAGCGGGTGATGACAGCATGAATCCCTCAGAGGTGCCACTGTGAGTTTTGCAGAACAAAATGTTGCTTACCAGCAGCTCCTGTGGTCTGATGGAGTTATCTGTGTAGATGCAAAGCTTCTCTGCAGTTAATGGACGCGTCTCTTTCAATTTGGATGCAAGAAACATGCAGACTGCTCCCAGCAGCTGCAGGTTACACTTTTTGGTGGGTACCACGGCTAAAAACCTGTCTAAGTAGTTCATGGCCAGGGGAAAAACTTCTTCCTCGCACTTCTGCTCCTCACAGACCTGAGCAAAGACACAACAGACAGTACAGCGACGTTTAGCACGACCTGGCTTATTTCCCAGCAAGAAATGCATATAATAGGTTTATTAAGAAACGAAAGAAACATCTAATTACATAAAGAGCACATATAAATTCAATGACACACAGAGTTGGGGCCCGGCCAAGATTTTGCGCCCAGCCCTAATCGGTTGCGACATCATAAATTAATTCAAAATAGATAATTTATTGCAAAGACTGAAATGAGTCCCAAACATATACTGTCAATAGTCACATTCCTGCAGTTCATTGACTAAGAAATGAATTCAAGTCCCAAACAGTCGAGCCAAAAACACCCCGACAGCGCTGCATACGGAAACTCACTTTTCTTCATTCGTCATATTTTCATAAAATAATTAAAAATATAAATAAATTATCTGGACCGTTTTTCTTCACACCATAATGTTCAGCGGGGGCTTCCACATCATACCCGACAATTCGTATCCAAATCCACACGCGATAAATATGAATAAAATGTCAAAATTAAAGCCAAGTAACAGGAGCTTGGGATAGAGTGCGTCACCGCCGACCCGATGTGTTTATTTCAAAAATTAATTAAAATTCTCCGGTGGCTCGTACACGGACATTAATGACATGAAAATAAAGCGCAAAGCCTCGGGATTGTTTACAGGTGGGTGTTGGGAAGAAATATCGGACATAGTGACAAAAATTGAACATAATTCCAGAGTGAGGCAATGCGACGGGGGGAAGACAAGAGGAGCGATAAGGCCCTCGCCCCTTCCGACATTTAAAACAGATACCGCAAATATTGGCAACGCTTTTTATGATCATTTCTGTATTTTGCGGACACCCAAGAGCCTCCTCTGTCAATGCCGATGGGCTTTAACCGCTGTTATTGCGTTTATGACACTGTAAAGTCCTCTTAAAACGCACAAGCGCGCCTGTAAAAAAACAACATGGCGATGGAGCGCAGGGCAGCATTGCATTGGGGAGTGCATACGTGTGCATGGAAATATTCCGGCAATCTAAAATAATAACATTAAAGAATCAACAGGCAGCGTGTACACGCGCAAAGTGAGGTGATTAAAAGAAATCCTCCGCTGTCAGCGAGATCACAGCTCATACTTGGAAACGCAGTGTTCGCGAGCGGACTTTAAACATGCGCAAGAAACAACAGCAAAACGACACATTTGGTTCATGTGAGGGATAAACAGTCGGAAACGAGAGCTGCGACTCTCATCTGCTGTCCATAAATTGCAAACGGAGCTCAGCAAAAGCAGCGATGAAACATATCAGGAGGCTTTCAAGTCGACCACGGAAATAAAAGCCTATAAGACTTGTCAGCACTCGGCGTTTCGATATACCTCCAACATCCACGTAGCGACCATCCTCCGCATAAACGGCTGAATATCTTTCTGGACGACTTTGAAATAGGAATGTTGGGGTAGAAATCTCTCCTCTATGGTCAACAAGCTCTGCAGGACTCTGTCATCGCACAGGAGGTTGGGATCGGGACGAGCTCGTATGATGGTGTCCATTTCGAGGCAGAGCAGCTCCATGGTGCTGGTGCTTTCACTTAAGTCAAAAAGTAGGATTTCTCTCTCGGAAGCGCAAAAGCAGTGTTGCAGAGTAAAAATGCAAAAGGATGGCAGGGAAAGTCTGTTAGAGGCATAAAAGTGAGACTGCAGGGGCTCCGTATGAGTAGTCCTGCCTCTCCTTGTTGAGAACTTTTTCCTCTCTCCCCACAGTGCGCCTCTACTTTCATCCGCCTGGCCAGATCAGGCGCATTTCAAGCCTGCCACTGACGCAATTCACTTCATTACCTCTGTATAGACCAGACGCAACATGCTGCACTGCTGTCCCTCTCTCTCTCGCTCTGGCATACAAGACAAGTTTGTGTAAACTTGTTCCATTTCAAAGAAATCCTCATAGCACAACACTTTCTACAGCAAATACACAACAATAAAGAAAAACAAGCGCAGAATGTCTTTGTAGAATCAAGTTTCACCACATTTTCCACACATTTATTGATTGCTTTGGTCTGAAATGAACCAGCGTGATCAGTTGTGATGGATAAATATGTATATATGATACATGAATGTTGCATAAATGTTGAATACATGTGTTTTGTCTGTTTCTGTGCCTATTTCTTAATAATGATCAAATATTTTAAGGGATAATTGCAGACTGGAGGGCACACAGTGTATAATATTGGATTATTATTATCATTTGCCTAATGTTTCATACATACATTTACAGAATTAAAAAGTTTCAAGGACCCATCTTTACTCCTTAGAGTGGAAGTGGTCCCTTGTGCACGTAAACTGGACAATAATTTGGATTAGAACGTGAGAATAATGACTCATCACATTAGTATGAATCTCCGGTTAAAGCGACTTTGTCTGTTGCTTTTCTTTGTTCTTTCTAGACTCGGTGAAGGATGATACACGGGGACACTGTACATATGTGGTCACGAGCGCTGCATGTTTAATTACAGGGGCATGTGCGAGAGCGAGCGCGCGGACAGGCAGGACAGAGCCACCCACCTTCCTCCCCCTCCCTCCCTCCCTCCCTTCCTCACCATAACACCCACACACACACACGCACGCACGCACACACACACACACACACGTTAGTGTGAATTTTTTTTAATGGCCGCCACAAACTGCTCGTGGTTTAAGATAGCTTTCTAGGAAACTTGAACAGTTTTTTCCCCTTGCATAATTTCCTTTTAAAGATAACACAAATATCAACCACTGCCTTTGTTCAAACTAAATAATAATAATAATAATTATGACCAATTTCCTCTTTTCAAAAACACAATTTCTAACTTCTAAAAACAAATCTTTATGATTATATAGATATATACATATTGAGACAAACTTTGATAAAGAAATATTTCCACATGGATGGAAAAAAGCAGGTGGAAACTGAATGTAAGATAATTAAAAAAAATGACTGCCAAATGATTTCGTCCCCTAACATACAGTCACAAAGAGAATCTGCATGGCTAAATATGCTAATCCACCTCCTATTCTTAGTCAACTTCAAAGACTGAGCCCTGAATGAAACAAGACTCAAGTGCATCAGGGGAAGAACTGGGGACTGTAAAATCCTCAGAGCTTTAGAGCTGCTGATTTCCATCCGAGGCTTGTTGGTTATATAGCCAAAGTGGGGGAAATGTCTCTTTAAAGTTTTTTTTTTTCTCAGTCTATGTTGTTTCCTCCTCCTGTGTGTGTGTTCGCAGAGCCAATAGTTCCTCAGCGCTCGACGGCGGCTGTGCGATTGTTACTGGGCAGAATTCTTCCTCCTCCTCCTCCTCCTCTCTCTGGTCATTTATCAGTCTCTCTCCTTAATGGGTGTTACTGCAGCTTTAACAGCCTATCAGGGTGACACGAGTGGCATCACGCAGGACAGAAGTTTCTTGAATCTTTATTCAAGAAACTTATCACAAACTGTTTTAATCAAGTCTTTATTAAGTTAAAGCAACAACTGTCGGCAGCTTCAACAAGGCAGAAAAAGACTCCATTATCAAGAAAATAAAAAAATACAAGAAAAAAAAGAAAGAAAGAAAGAAAGAAAGAAAGAAAGAAAGAAAGAAAGAAAGAAAGAAATATGATGTGGCTGTGCTGCGGTGGAGAGGCAGGTGTTCCAAAAACCTCATATTCAACAGCATCAGGAGCCTCCAAGCAGCTGCACCATGGATGCGCAATTACGCATTCCAAAGCCAAAAACACCAACTTTTAATCACAAGATATTAAGAGGAAATAACACACTTTTCTTATTATTTTATAAACAAATAATAACATTAATTTAATCTCTCTCTTCAGTAACATCAGTACACGAAGATGGAATCTTGAAGTCCTGCTCCACAGAAGTGCAAATCAGTATAAATAATTATGTGTATATACATATATAAAGAATGTCGGAAGACAGCGCATCCTTAACTGACTTTTGATAGAACCACTTGTCAAGATGCTGCTGTATATGAATACACTTGTCATGCTTATTTATTTATTTATTTATTTACTCATTTATCTATTCATTTATTTAGTTGATTCATTCTGCAGCCCAGCAGCGGAACAGAGTCACCAGCGACTCCACTGAGAAAAATGAGAGACAGCAGCAGCAGCAGCAGCAGCAGTGCAGTTTGTCCCCGGAAGCATTCAATTACCATATCAGAATAAAATCTGAACACAACCCCATGAGTCGGAAACGACAACAAGACCTGTGAGGTATGAGGAGGAGAAGATTATAGAAGTTTAAAAAATTAATAAATAAATAAATAAAAAGTTCGATGAAATTCCGACGCTGCAAACTCAAAAGAAATATCCCGTCAAAGATTGAAGATCTAGCTTTAAAATCATATAAAAAAAACCAAAAAGCGAACTCAAGTGCACCTGTTTGCAGCTCCACAAAAATAAATGAAAGTGTAGTGAATTCCCTGAATTATTCACAGTTTAAGAGAAAATAAAAAAGAATCCCCCAAAAGGAAACGCACAACGCACTTCTTCCCCCGTTTTGTTTTCAATAAAAAGAAACATCAAAGACATGATCGATAAAGTGAGACATGGTCACTTTTTCTTGTTCTTTTTTGTGCACTGACTCATCATCACATCACTGCACCTTTCACGGTTTAAATCATCGTTACAACAAGAAGCAGGCAACACCCCGACGACGAGGGGGAGGAGGAGGAGGAGGAGGAGAGAGAGAAGAGAGAAGCAGAGTCTGCATGGGCTACTTTTCCCTGCATCTTGTTTTACCGACATCAACATGATGCTGAGAAAACAACACAAATATGAGACACGAGACACTAAGAAAGTGTCAGAGGGGGAATTTGGCAGCAAGCTCCTGAAATGACAGCAGCTCAGACTCTGACTGAAGTTTGTTTGCAGGTGAAAAAAAGGAAGAGAGACACAATCAAACAGCTGTGCCTCTTTTATCAAGCCTTTTCTAATGAATCTGCCATTTTTATTCCTAATATTAACGCACAAATAAACATTTTATATCATTATTCTATGAGTATTAAATATTTACGCATTAGGATTTAACAAAAAACTGTAGATCTTTAAGTTTCAGTATCATTAAAACAATAATATTTCCTCCTAACACATTTTTTTCTCCCATTTTGTAGCTAAACTGGTTTAAATAGATACAAATCTCTGGAGCTATGTGAAAAGAAAAACACACACAAACACAATCTAAAGACAACACACCTGCAGCAGCAGGTCAGCAACTGCCAGGCAGGAAATACATTTCCTTTTTTTTGTAAAGAAAAATTAAATAATTAAAATCATTACTTGCATGTTATATTATAATCTCATTTGACCCACTTCTTTATCATGTTTGTTTTGGGAATACAAAGACACAGAAATGTTAAAGAGATTTGATGTGACAAAAAGAACTTTGGAGGATTTATGAGAAAATGTACCTGCCTGTTTGAGCTGAGCTGTGCCTTAACTGTTTATATACCTCATTTTAAACTGTTAATTTATGCTTAATGTTTATTTTTATGATAAGAGACGGTCATGACAATTTTTGTAGGATTTTTGATAGAGGTATGAACACTCCTAATCAAACGGATCATTGTGAAATGGCTGAGGAACAGGCTGAAGTGCTCAAATTAATTCACAGATTTAATTATTTTCGCGTAAACAACGGAAATAAAATGAAACATTTCATTCTTAAAATTCAAATGTGCCCATTTTCTAATTTCCCTGACATCAAAAGTGTTGGATTTCCTCTTTATTTCAATTTTATTACCATATAGAATGTACAACAATTGAATTAAAAATAGACGACGCGTGGAGGGATGTTTGGGAAGGTGAAAATCAGGGGAGCAAAACTATTTTCTATACGTAACTCAATTAAATTTTTACTTAAAAAATACATACAACATATAAGCAATCACAATCACACAGTTCACACTGACAGTTTAATAATGAAGCTGTTCATTTGACCCATCAAGCAGCAGGTGAAATGTTTTCAACAGCCCAGACACAAGCCTCTAACAGCCTCCTCCCTCTCTGCTTGAGGATTCATCCACAAATAAATGATGCAAACATCCATCATCATCATCATCATCATCTTCAGCTCACATTAATCATGTTTTTTTCAAGGCAACTTAATAACAAGTGCTAAAACACAAATTTCCAGATGTCTTCGGTGTGATCTGCCCTTTGTGGTGGCCACCGTTTGTCTGTCTGCTCAACATTTCCCGCTATTTGCTGTATTTTTGCTTGGTTGAATAACCACAGATGTGTGTGTGTGTGCCACAAAACAACAATACAGAGAAAAGCTACTCATCCATGATGAATCAAAAAGCAAAACAAAAACACCAGACTTAATGCAAAACTTCATGGGAGCAAAAAAAAAAAAAGGATCTCCAACCGCAGAGGTTAAGAGACTTCACAAACAGTTGGTGGTAAAATGTAGAAGTGAATATAAATGATAGAAAATAACTTAAACACCTTCTGCTGCATCTCACTGATCCATATTTGATATTTGGGACATTAAAAAGTCAAAGTTCAATCAGATTATAAACTGAAATCATCGACATGAACCACAGTACGATCCACAGGAATTCAGAGGAGCAAAAGCAAAGAGATCAATCAAAAAAACAAACTGATGCTTTATCACCACAGGAAGGAGACACTTGAGTGTTTTTTTTCTCCCAAGTGAACAAATGGAAAGACAGTGAAACAATTCTCTGCCTTCTGATTCTACGTCCAGCAATCAGCCGACATCGGAAACAACACTTGTTGGGATTGTTGACTTTCTTTTGTGTTGTTGTTCGTGTGTTGTGCTGCAGTGGAAGCTCATCCCTGACATCTCCACGAAACCACCTGTGGGATTTCTGCCCAGCTCCATGACTGATGTTACAACAATGCAGCTTTGGCATTGAGTGCCTTTGCCCTGCAGACTTCCTTCACACTCCCTCAGAACATTCTTGATGCAAACATGTCCTCCCCGAATTCTCTCCAGACATTCCCTTATCTCATTAACTGGGAAAAGAAACAAAGGTGGAGGGGTAGAAGGAGAAGAAAAGATGCGAAGAACAAGGTCTTAATTGTTGTCTTTTGACGTCTTCGGGACAAGACGTTGACTGCGGGACGCTGCAGCAGAGGAGAAAGCCCCTCTGTGTTGAGAAGAAGACACCGACCTCACAGGTGAGATACACATCAGAGCAGAGCCTCTGGTCAAACTGCTCCTCATGAATGCAGTGTTGCTCCAACATGCGTTCAGACGAGCAGAAACCTTTAATCCCCCCTTAATTTCGCTGATAAATCATAGTTCGTCAAAGCAGGATTTCCTAAACTTTTTATGTGGGGGGAAACATAAATTTCTTTTTCCAAGAAATGTATATTTGATATCATTTATCAAACATACATTTAACATACATATAATAACAATTTGTGGGTCAGAATCCAGTCAGTGGCTGATTTGGAGCATTAAATTGACAGAACAGCAATTGCAGGGAACAGACCATTAAAGACACTGAAGTGAAGGCATTTTTGGACACTTTGTGGAACACAGTTGTTCTCTATATAAAGTTGTGAAGCTCCTAATGTTTGTGTTGATGTTCTCCTTGCATTCACTCTGCACAGGGATAATAAAGCGTTCAGCTTTATAGCAGTATGTTGGATAAAAGCAATTACAAAGTTAATTCCACTAACTTTTAATTGACAACGTGCAAGTGCATGAGTAACATTAACACTGGAGATTGTGTGCATTTTTCAAAATGAATAATGAATAATGCCATTATTCACTGTTACGTCACGAGGAAATATTAACATTTTCAACAGTCACAGTGGATCCAGTCACCAAGGAGTTCTCTGTGCTTCAGGTAAATTATTATTATAATTATTATTATTTTATTTTTGATTAATATACGGCCACTTCCCTACGTCACAAATGCTTCATTCTACAATCATCCACTGTATCAGTTGAAAAGCTTTTCAGTTATAGTTTCATCTCAGGTCAATAAAACAAATACCTGTTCTTAAAGGAACTCTATGTATGTGGGTGTAATGGTGTCATCAGAGATTATGGGAAACGTTAAATCTTAATTTATGTGCAAATATTAATTGGGGCAGAAGTGTATGAAGCTGTCATACATCAAAAAGGGAATCACAACATGACTGTACAGTTCATCCTTGTGTTGTTACTTTAGTTTTCACTATGTTGCATGATGAGGTGCTGATGGGGAAAACAAAAAAAGAAGAAGATGTGATTCATTTGCAGCACTTTGCACTCGGTTGTCACAACAAATGGCCGGGACCTGTTCAACCTTTTCTACCCCTTTATGCTTCTGACAATGTTCAGCCTTTCACCCTTCAGAGGAGAAGTGAACACGCAGAGTGAAAGCATCGTTAATAACCTAAAGCAGCCTTGTGCGGCGTCGCAATCCATCACGGACGCCGCTGGGTGACAGATTGTTGAGAGACAGGCGAGCTTCCGCTGCGACCGGTGTCACAGGAACAATAAGGTCTGGCGGCTTTTGGCCAAACCTTCAGTTAACACGAGGAGAAAACTGTCTGGCATTCATTTACCTTTCTTCCATACCACCCCCCCCACCTCATTCCTTCATCCTTGCCTCTCTCTCTCTCTCCCTACTTCCACCCCTGACCTTCTTTCACATGCTTGACCCTGTCTTTCAAAGTCCGTCAGCAACCTTTCATGTGGCCGTCAAATCTGGGACCAAATGAGCCAGAGAGGATGAAACACACAGGTTTGGAACACTGGTAGCTGAATAATGTGTCCTCACGGGCAATAAAGTGCTTTCTTTTCATTTTTCTCACATTTTCTACCTGCGTAAAAGCAACAGTGGAGGCTTGGTCCACATGGAGCAGTGCAGAGCGGCTCAGCTGCTGCTGCTGCTGCTGCTGCAGTCTCTTCCCCTCCAGCTCCTCCAGAATTTTCCCATGTTCATATCACTAGCCCTTGACTTTGTCACTCGTGGAACAGCTGCTTGCTGATACCACACTTCAGCTCCAGCCTATTGCACTCCCTCCTCTCCTCTACACACACCAAGAACAAAGACAATGTTGATCAAATGTTAGTCCTTGGTGCAGAATGCAAGGACTGGAATTTTACGCACGTCAAGCTTAAAACTACAATTTTGCCTCAAAAACAAAAACAGGGAAGAAACTTTCAGACTGTTTAAAAAAATCGTGTCTCTCCGTGCTTTGGGAGGATCAACATCCCGAGGATGGCCACGTGGGATAACAACAAGTTCAGACTAAAACACTGGAGACTGGAGGTCAACAAGATCTTCCCTGGCATCCAAATAAAGGCACAGATCTGAGATATTTTCCTAATTTCATCACGTGTAACACTATTAACGGTCATTAGCCATGCAAAGGGATTCCAGATATGATCGTTGAGGGACTGAGCCACTGAGAATCACTCAATAAGTCAAGCTTTCACACAAAACTATGACTCCAACCTGGTCGCTATGATCATATGTTATATAACGTTAGAGTCTACAGACATCGCATTGGTGTTTTTAAACACTCGTGGAGCTGCTGAGGGTGAGGATAACCATTTCCTGGTTATTAATCATGCATTTTATTACACACCTTCACCAGAGGGGGAACAAAAAATGTAATTGTACAATCCCTGTTAACCACAAATATGTTACAAGAAGGTTTTTTGTGTAGGTGGAGGCACAAAGAGCAACTGGTTAGGGCGAGGAAAAGATCATGGATTGATGTCTGGTCTTGAACTGCGCTGCACTGTTTCACTCGCTACTACGATTTGCCAAAACATGACAACCAAACCCTCGATGCTGTTTAAAACGACATACTTTGGCATAACTGGAGTAATGTCTTTCTTTCTCGCACCCCCAGTAGATCAGGTTGAAATGAACCAAACAAACATCTGCCTCTATATTTAAGACGGAGAGGTAGACAAACCGCATAGTTCCCCAAAAATAAACCATGTCATTAAAAAAACACCCAAAAACACCTGAGCGCACACAAACTCGCAAGTGATGCTACAGTTACTCTTGTTTCCCCTGCAGATGGTACATAGGATGTCAAAGCACACGGTGCAGAGATGAGAACAAGATTACTCGAACAATCATACAGGGGTCCCCTCCTGGCGCTCACCTATCTCCCGTCACTAATAATAACTTTGCGGATAGATGAAGGGGTTTGTAAACCAAAAAGGGCAGAGAGGAGACGCACGTGCAGCGAGGAAAGGTAAAAGAAAATCAAGATGGATATAAACAAAGAAGACACGTGTACACCAACCCCAAAAACACACACAACAACCGCAGAGAATCAGATCTTCTCAGTGATCAGCCATAGAGAGAAATGGTGTGGGGAGCTTGGTGCAGATTCATTACAGCACCGCACATGAATGTGCTCCATCCTCCCCACCGCTGTGGATCACGCTGCAACAATCTGATCCTTTTGGGAAACTGAGGTGTTGGACTGTAATTTATAGGCCGTATCTTTCAAGTCTTTCCCTGGGCTCTGCTGGTGGCGTCAGCCACTGAGCCACTGTGTGTGTTTAACGGCTACATGTGTCGCTCCCTATCTCGCTCTCCGAGTGGCACAAAGGTAAAGGGAAGCTTAACAGCCTGGGAAAAAGTTGAACAGTGTGAAATTACCTTGATCCAAAGATTCCTGCCGCATACCAGCCCAATGAACCCATAACAGAGCAGGCACTCAGTCAGAGAGCCCTGCCTGCAGGGAACAGCTGAGACATTACAGAGGCAGAGGGAGAGAGGGAGAGAGGGAGAGAGGGAGGGGGTGGAGGAGTGGTGGTTGTGGTGGGGTTTGCATGGGGAGGTGAAAGAAAGATAGATGGAAGCAGGAAAAGAGGCCCACCTCTGGTAATCTCCCGTCTACAGAGGTCAGAGGATCTACATCTAATGTACATCCTATGATAATGCAGGACAACTGGTATCTGACCAGTCACACTTGGTGCTGACAGGCTCCTATGGGAGGAGCAGCTGTACGACCACACGGCGCTGAGGAAATACAGTGAAGAAGGGAGACGACAGTGTGGATTTATAAAGGCGTCACTTTCACAGAGCGAACAGGCATGTTTCAGGAAACTGGGAATCTTTATTCCAGCCTTGCTGTGAAATATAAAATAGAGATTATAAACTGTTCTGCAGACAAACCTGTGACGGGAAAAGCATTTAAGAGTTGATTTACATTGCTGCCTTAGAGTCATGCTTTGATGGCCTGACGGCAAAAAGCATGTTGGGGCTAAATTGTGATGGTCAATCATCTACAGTGAAAAACAGGCTGTGGATAAGTTTCACTTCACAAACCACGTGAACCCTTGGTAAGTGAAGGATGACACTGAAATATGGATCACTTTAATTCCCTTCACAAAAGATCACATGTTTGTATTTTTACAGGGGGGGAAAAAAAGTGAAAATAATGTTCTAGAAACGCTTTCTGAATCAGTTTTTGACGACAAATTCAATTTCACTTTCATGTTAATGCTCAGTTACTTAGGAACACCTGAAGTGACTGAGCCAACGTCCCTTGTGTAACTGATGACTGCTTCAAACTTGTCATCAACATCCACTGCTGCGTTATGTGTTGCTTTTTAATTTAGAAACTGCAACCTTTGCTTCTTCCTTCGCTCACCTCCAAGTGGCGAACCCACCGTGACGTCAATTGTTGGCGTTTTGCAGTTTGTCCAACACCAGCATAGTTTGTTGAAACCTTAAAGTGGAACTTTGTTTCTTTTAATCCTAATTTAACAGCTTCGGGGTGATTGTGATAGTTAAATGTCTTGTTGTGAGGAGAATGTGGGGGCTGTCTCCGCTCCCCCTACTGTCTGTTAGTGGAAAAAACAGCCTTGCCCTTTACGGCACGACACACACAAGATCTCGGCAAGTTTTTGCTGTTGCACTTTTTATTATATTTGGGAAAAACTCGCTGTTTTCATGTATTTATGAGTATTTACGCACGGCTCCACGACTTGAGCCGGGAGAGGGGTGAGTTTTTACGACAGTGACGATAAATCGGTCGACACAAGGGGGAGCTCTGTGGAGAAAAGGGCAAAAAAACCCCCCCAAAAAACAGACTCTCACTCTAAATGGAATAATATTTTATGAAATTAGACATCATGCGGTGTTAAAGAAGGTGTTGGAGTTGTGATTGAAAACCATAATCTCCTCAGGAAAATATTTACGGATGTTCAACAACAACTCAAACCAAACGTACTGTTGAGCAAAAACAAGTTGCTGCTTGATTAAACAACTTCCAACAATGGCTCCATGTCTACTACGCTTATGTACATTATGCTCTAATCAATGACTTAATTAACCATCAACACGTCTGATTCCAGCAGTGACTATTTGAGAATGTTTAACAAACATGTTTCTTCATGTTCCGACCAAACGAGTAACGGACCGATCCATCGTTAAAGAACATCATTAAAAGAGGAGTGAATAATGAAAAGAGACAGTTGCAGCCGCACAGTATATCACAGCCTATCACAGTATATTCATATGTGTGTAACGGTTGCCTCCGTCTCAGACACAACAATGACGGGGACGAAGTTTGTGTTGGCAAAGGACCCAAACACCCACCTCACACCCCCTGAGGTGCCGTCTCGCAGACTTTCACGATATGGTTGTCAAAACTTATTTGGCAGCCGTTGACGATGTGTGCACAAAACAAAACCCATCTCTGTCGACACGGCGAGGAAATCCCCACTTCTAAAAGGAGGCGAGTTTAAACCGTGTTCACACCTGCACAGCTTTCAGAGTTGTGCGACGATCGCTGACAAATTCACGTCCAGAGTTGTATTATTGCTGCGTAATTCACACTAGATCGATGACATGACTTTTCAGAGTTGTATTATTTCACAAATTAAAAGTGGATCTTAGAGAAAGTATAAAACAGGAACAAAAACTAGTTTTTATTTTGCTTTGGGTGATTGGTAAACTGAATAAAAATAGCTTTTATAGTTATTAATCACATTCTACTGAAAGGAATCATGACTAATCCAAACCCCGATGGCAGCTTAAGGAAGTGAACCCATTTCAGGGTGATATAAGAAGTTAATACACATACACATGTTTGTGTTGCTGCACCTGTCTGTTGTGTGGCAGTTTGTTAAAAGTGTATTCTTATCACAATATCTGCACGGCCTCTGCAGACGTGCCCTCACTCTTTTGTTTTTTTTCTGGAAGCGTGTGACAGTTGTTCGGGAGGAATAAGAGAAACCTTGCTATAAATGTTCTGACATATTTTGACAGCACCGGATATGAGCAACAATGCACCCTGAGCCACATCTAGAGCAACCTGAGAGCTGACGTGAGGAGTGTCCCAGGTTCATCAGGTGCAACTCTGACATGCTGCACAACTGTGAAGCAATGACATCAAACTGCTGCTGTTTGGGCCTGAGCATGAACGAGAAAACACTTTAACATCCTTTGTCTGTACATGAATATTACCATGGAGCGGGTTAATCAATTAGAATCAATCCTTGTTTACACACTGATTAGTTTGACTAAATCTTTCCAGGAAGGTTTTTTTCCTGTTTGGAAAAATCATCCACCTCCAAAACTAAACAGTTAAAAAGGGACATTGTTTGCATTCCAGCTAATTAGATTGAGCCGTAGCTATTCTCAAAATTGAATTCCGCCTTTGAAGACCCTACGTCAATGAGTCCTTCTTCTTCTCGACTGTGTTTGTGGAGTTTGGATATTTGAGGAAAAAAAAAACAACAAAAAAAAACGCAGTCATACTTTTACCAATCAGCCCTCATTGATTTATTCGGCTTGCAGACGGCTTCATGTTTGCTGTCCCTTTACCTTTCTCTGTCCTTTCTCTGCGACCGCTCTTGATGGTATGCAGTAGCAGTTCTTTTTTTTTAAATGTAAACAAACAGTGTTGGCTGTTTATCCTCAAGGGCAAACAGACACGTTGAAAGTATTTCCCACCTTGTGAGAAAACTGCAAAGGTTTGTGTGCTTTGAAATCCACTCCGATATTGTTTGTGCTGTGGCCGATGCTAAAGTTTAAAAAATATATGATGAAGAGTTTTTTGTTTAATGACAAATGATATACAAACACTTAAGGTCGGTCTCACTAGTCAGCACTTTGTGTCTGTGCACTTATATATATTTTAAATAAAAACTGTGCATTTAAATATTCAATACATTAAAGAAGAAAAATACACGTTTTTTTTGTCAAATGAACTTTTGAGACTTGTGAACACACATGTGCTTGCAGAATAACACATTTATAAATATAATATATGTATAAAAATGCTCAATTAATGCTCATACACAAGATACACAGGAAGGTAAGTCTAAGTCTACACTGCAAAACACAAGAAAATAAAAAGAATATATCATTTAATGTATGTTTACATTACCTTTAATAATAATTAATAACACATTTTATTTGTAAGCGGCTTTCTAACATTCTAGGTCGCTTTACGTATTAAATATGATAAATCAAACTCACAAAAGTTTAGATAAAATAAAACAGACACATTAAAAAGTTAAAGGTAAGAAGATACGATGAAATAAAATGGACAAGAGGGCAAGAGGTTAAAAAAATTATATAAGAATTTCAAATGCAAAATACTGAAAAAGTAAGTTAGTTAAATTGGGATTTGAAGGTAGACAGTGACCAAACCATCTGTCCCCCACATTCAAAATGCTCACACTTTTGTTCATTTTACATTTCAGCATTTAAGTTTGTTCTTTTTCAGAAACCATTATAGAAGATTAGACTAAAACCATCGACAAAAACACACGAAAAATGACAAAATCCAAGAACCAAGCTAAACAAACCCCAATAATCCAACCAGAAGAAAACAAGGTTAAAAAACCCAACACTTTTTCATTGTTTTAACAAAAGAATGAATGTGTCATCTGTTAGTTAAAGTGGAGTTTATACTGTTACCAGTCAACAAAGGAGGCAACAATGTGACCCCGCTGTAAAGCCACATCTCACTATAACGGGGCGACATTGCTGTTTTCAGTGACCGCGCTTTCTTTAGACCATTACGGCGACTTTGTGCTAAACCTGTTACCCTGTTGTTTTAACCTAATCCTAACTAATCCTTGTCCACGGTGGAATCAGGTGACAAATGGCTGAGTTTCATTCCCGAACGTTTATGACACAAACAACATATTTAATTGTTGAATTTTGGACGCGGTGGCGGCGCGACATGTGATCGAGTGATGTCCACTCAGGATTAGTCAGGTATCACATGGAAGACCCACAGCAATACAGCGGTTTGACTGAATAAGCTGGTCCCAGGTTAGGAGAGGAACCATGAAGACCTTTATTTTTATCTCGTCTTAATAATTCTACAGTTTGCAAGAGACTGAATCAAAATGTTCGACAACAATGGGAAATAAACCAGTTTCTGCTCTTTCCCTAACGGCATGCAGGCGGCAACTCATTCATGTTCCATTACCTCTGGAATGTCTACTGTGGAATAAGGAAGCAGCCGCACATCACAGGCTGGCATTCATCTTTCAATCACTCCCGCCCCTCCCTCCCTCCCTCCCTCCCCTCCATCGCCCCCACCCCTGTAATCATGTTAGCTCATACATAATCGTATTTCAATTACTGACAGGAGGGTGACCCTTGCCTCCCAACATGCCTAATCTAATACATGTGTTTCCGAAAAGACAGAGGGATGCCTTGTTTTGGTAGGAAGGCAAAAAAAAATAAAAATGAAACATGCATCAGCATGCGGTGTCATGCCAAAGCTATAAAAAGGGATTCTGGGATTTTCTTCCCGATTCATCCAGGGATGTCAGCAGCTATTTTTAGCAGGACGTATAGTGAACGTTGCGACTGGAGGTGATGTAAACACTGTCAAACGTGGATGAGGAAGAAGAGGAAAACAGAAAGGAGGAGGAGGGGGGTAACAGAGAGGATGTGTCCAGAAAGAATGCCAAGTTAACAACCTCACAGGGTAAGTGTGTGTCTCTATTGGCCTCCTGTGTGTGTGTGTGTGTGTGTGTGTGGGTGAGAGAGGGGGCCCTATGAACTCCAGGCCTTTCTGCAGTCCCACTGTTCAGGAGAGTGGAGAGAAAACACCAAAGACACCCCCAGTCATAAATCTACCTCTCCCCCTCCTCTGTCTGCCCCACTGGGTAAGGTAATTCTTTCCTGCAAGAATTTCCAACTCTTCCCATCCTTCTCTTCTTCTTCTTCTTCTACTTCTTCTACTTCTACTTCTACGTCTACTTCTCGCTCTCCGTCTGGCTGCTCTTTCACTCCGTAATTCCCACTCTGTCACTCGGTGTGTGTGTGTGTGCTTAGTGGCCTTGTGTCATTATTATGGGCCAATTTGTGTCAATGCTAACATCCCATTCATCATGGGGGGAATGGTTTCCGACCAAGGCTCAAGGGGCTCACATACCTCACCTCTCACATTTTCACCATGGTGGCATCCGCTCCACTGTGGGGTTGGAGGTCAGAGTTCCAGACCTCTTGAGTGATCACTGACTTCTCTGCAAACCCCCACCACCCCCCTCTCTATGTCCCTCTCCCCTTACATTTATTCCTGCTCCCATCATCACCAGCTCCACCATGCCAGTCCCCCTCTTTCACTTTTTTTTTCTTCTTTAACCAAATCACCAGTTTTTTTCCTATGCATTAGATTTCCATCAATTCCCAGTTTGGGCCCTGACATATTCCTTTATGTTTCCTTTCTCACACTACATGTCATTTCACCTCTGACAACACAAAGCTAAGATAATGGCACTGAAAAGCCTTATTGGATTTGATCAGTTGGAACATGTTTCATTAGTCTCATGTTTCTGCCGGGAGATCTGGAACCACACACTATACATTATGTTCCCATTCCCGAGACTTATCCCACCCACCGACCAGCCCACCACATCCCAACCCCCCATCACATCAATGGCTGACAGCCCTTACTCTCACTGAAACTCCAGCATGCGGGTTGATGGTTTATTTCTTATGAATGAGCGAACAAACGACCAAAGCGAAACTACATTCCTGCCTCGGCTCTGAGAGCCGAGAGGAGGCAGCCGGTTGTTTGGTGGCTTCAAGAGAACAAGATTAAGTACACGATTGAGAGTTAAGGTAAGAAAAACATGCACGAGGAAACATCAACGACAAGAAACAGGGCCCAGGAGGATGGTGTGTAGAGAACTGCTGTGGAAAATCTGAGGTTGTTCCCTCTGTGAACTGCAGGCCATAGAGACAAAGGACGAATTGAGGCTGATGTCAAGGTTCTCAGAAGGAAGAAGCCAATATCCCCTTTGATGTTTAAGGCCTCTTAATCTCAAAAGTGTTGCACATTTTTGTGCGTCAAGGAACTCTCATGGACAATTTTGCTTCCTGTTTAGAGCATTGAGCTGTTTGCACACAACACAGAGCAGCAAAAAAAAAAAAGAAAGAAAAAAAAGTCAGGCCTTTCCTGCTTTAACCTGAAAACAAGCAGCTGACTTGAAAAGGATCCTTGTTGTTGTGAGTTTCTCTTGCTTGTTTAGAGATGGTATTTGCTGTAAATCTGTGCAGTGGGAGCTTGGCTCCGGTGTGTCGCAGGCTGCCAGACAGAGGCAGGCATGGGGAAGGAAGGCATGTGGGGCACGCAAGTCCGTCTCCATTTCTCTCTCTGCCAGCTCCTAATTATGCCCAATTACACCTTTAACACAAGTGGGCCGCTGTGGACATTTCTCAGGGTGTGAGGTCAAGCATTTCCTGTGTCTGTGAATGACCCAACGTCGGGGGAATTGTCTTGCAGAGGCCTCCCTCTCTCCCTCCCTCCCTCCCTCCCTCCATCATTCACTCTCTTCATCTCTGTGATCCCTCCTCCACTAAGCCTTGGTCCCAGACCTCCAACATACACCAGTGAGTCAGATAGCTGGGATTTAACCTCTGTGGCTTACAGGGGCTTCTCTTCTCTTGAACACAAACAAACAGTAAAAGGCATGCGCAGCCACCCGACTCCCTCACATGTGCATGTGCATGAAGATACACGCACGCTCCTTGAAAAAGCCTGAAAAGCTAAACTGATGGTGACCAAAATCCATGTTGCATTTTTAAGATGCCGAGTGTCCTGCATCCTCTCCAGTTACACGGAGACACGGTTTTCTATTGTCTGTATGTCATCTATCTATTCTATTTTTCTATATGTCATCTATCTATTTTATTTTTCTATATGTCATCTTTTCACCCATCACAAAACACCTCGACGCAAGAGTTAATTACACTTCTTCTCTAATCTTATCTAATTGGCGGTGTGTGTTTGTTTTTTTGTGTGCGTGGCGGCATAAGCGTACGTGAGTCACAGCTTCTGCAGCAACCCACCTCAGAATGGCATAGTGTACCAACAGGTTGGGTTCCCACACCCAGTAGGAAAATAAATACTTCGTAATCACCACCTATCAAAACAGGCAACGCACGCGGGGTGAACCGAAAATGGTGCATTCCATGGGAAATCCATAGCGAGCAAGTACATGCTCGCTCCTCCACGCCGACATTTCAGAGACACAAGGGAGAGATTAGAAGCACATATGGGAGGGCCACAAAACCAGGATGAAAGATGGTTGAGGGAGATGGGGGGGTTAAGCCCCATGTTTTCACAGGAGCAATCAGCGGTTGAACCGACACGACGATTCATGAATTGTCTTAAGGTAAAATCAGCGAGTGGCTCAAGTGAGCACGGCGACTTTGGCGCATGATTTATTTCACATGAAAATCCGGAAGTTGCACACTCCACTGGCAGACCCAGCTTATGTGGGAGATGATACGTTTGCAGCATGTCTGATCTCACAGTTTGGTGACATTTCTAGCCCTAGTGGCCAAACCTGTCCCTGCAGGAGAAAACAAAAGCAAGAGAAGCACATATAAAAAGCCCAAAAGAGTAAAAAGACAACTGTTCAACCACTAGCTGCCTCATACAGTATTTTATTTTTTTCTGAATGAATTGACTGAAGGCAAAATCAGCAACTTGAGCAGGTCTGACTTTTGATCTAATATAAAAGATCTGGAAATTGGACACTCCATGACACTTTAGCAACATGTAACATATCAGTTTCAGGACATCTCTGCACCCAGTGGCCAAACCTGTAACTGCAAGAGAAAATCAAAATAAAAGAAAAGGAGGAAGCAAACCCACATGCACTCATACACACACACAGAAAAAATGAGAGTGGGAGTAAGACATTGTTCTCAGTTGAATGAAAAAAAAACAACAAGTCACTGGCAGGAGAATGTGTATGGTTCAATCATGTTTTCAAGCATTTGGGGGAAAAAAACAAAAACAACGAACCACCCACCAACTCACACAGCCCTGCACACCAGGCAGTGCATGCACTCACTGCAATGACCGAGCATTTCACTCTGCCAAAAAGACAGGAGTGGAAACAAATATGAGCAAAAAAAAATATGTCCACAGAGAAAAATGTCAGTACTTTTTTTTTTCTTAAATGCTGAGTAGAGGAGTTTGGTTGTTATTGGAGGTGGTGGTGGTGGGGGGGGAATGAAAGAGGTCATTCATGACAAAGAGCCAAGATATGAGGAAACCACACTTGTGTCTGAAACAGGCAGTGGGAAGGCTGAGCCAAGTCTTAGTCTCAGCTGTTGTTCCAAGCCACACATTTATCACACAGGCACTTCCCCAGCAAGAAAAGATCCTCACAGGCAGCCATAGCCGGGGTGCAGGCTCGCTTAAGTGACGAGATGACCCTGAATACCAGAGAGTGGCAGGTCTGCGGGATGAAAGGAGACCTTGTCTTGGCCTCTGTCTGTTCATGTGACTTTAAGTGCTGTCCCACGTTAAGGTAGAGTGAGCCTGCAGAGAGACACACACTACCTGGCAAATATTTGTGTGCTGGATCCCACATTGTGCGCCATACGAAGAGGAGAAAAAGCTCAACTGGGTGGAATATGGCCTCAAGCTATTAAACACACTCACATTCTCCTCCTTCACATTCTTCACTTCGGAAAAAATGAACAGGATAGAGAAGGTGGAAGCAGTGGGTGAGAGCGGGAGAGAGAGAGAGAAAGTCCATACTCTTTTATACTAAAGAGCATTGTATGTAAAAGCCTAACGATTAAAGGAAAGCTTTTCCAGGTTTTGGCCATCTGTCACTTTTATGAACGGTGCCATAGGAAATTGGGTCTTTGGGTTGTTTGGCCTGGGAATAATGAGCCACTGAAAATGATTGTTATAGATGACCTCTTGGCACTGTTCTCATATGGAGCCAATCGAGGAGCCGCTCCGGAGGCCTCCTAACAATCAGGGATAAATCAGTTGGATGTTACGGGTCAGGGGTACGGGTGCTGCAGGAGGTAGCCCTGGGAACAAGGTAACAATGTCTTTCCTGCCTGGAGGAGGGCTGGAGTGTTTCTGACAGAATAAAGACCTCGTGCCAATCAAAATTTCCCCCAAAAAATGCTTTAATCTATACCTGAATCCTTGACAGGCACTGCATAAGAGGTGCTTTGGGTGTTACTCGTCGACTTAGCTTCAAGACAAGGGGAAAGAAAGTGCTTTAATGTTGGGTTAAATTAAGACAAATGTGAACAAATGAGAGATATGGGAAATAAAAGGATGACAGGGGATGGGGGGGTTTATGAGGGAAGAGGACAGAGGTGTGTATTCCAAAAAGCCTATCAGTAGTAACGCCAAGCCCTCTTCGGATGCCCCTTAGACAAAACAGACAAAGCACCTGATAAGGTTGATTGTGAGAGACATTCCTCAGCTGAATGTGTGTGTGCCGATGAGGGCACGTTGTGTGGTCAACAGTGTTCACACAACTGATACCAGAAATCCAAGTCCCTGGAGACTTTGCAGCCGAATGTCCCACAGGTATGTAACAACAAACCCTTTCATCAACATGAAGACACTTCCACTCATCCTGATTGCTATGCAGAGGCTTTACATGCATACTTATCTACACATTTAGAAAGGGGATCGATCCTCATTTTCAATAAGAATGAAGTGTTACAGTACAGTATGTGATGTGATGTTTATTCTAGAAACATTCTATGCAGTTACAGAAAGAGTTGAGGATACAGTTTTATCAGATAAGTATTATCAGTGTTTGCATGGTTTTGCTCCATTGTCTGGTTTGTCCAGTCTTTAAATATCCAGAACTGGTAACCATAGCTACAGCTGTGCATAAATCTCATCAGGACATCTCTGCATCAAGTCAATCAATCTGTATTTTAAAAACATTAAAGCTGTTTTAGTCAGATCAAAAATTATCTTTTCAAACTGCCAAAAATCAACAGTTGTAATTTAGCTTTAATTAGTTTTTTTTTTTTTTTTTTTTATCCTAAAACAAATATAATGCTGTGGAAATATAAGGTCAATACAATAACATATAATTTGCCAATGAATCAGTTTCTTATTTTCTTGATAGTAAAACATTTAAATTACTGTCAAAGACGAATAAAGTGTCAATAAGTCAGATATTTTGTTGCTTCAACCTTTTTTTTTTTTTTTTTTTTTGCCAGATTGCACATCACCAGGATTCGGTTGACCATTGGTATGGTGGTATTGTGCAAACGCCACATTTTTCTTGCCGTTATGTGCAGAAACAACATCAGACAATGTTCAGGATGAGAAATCATTTATTTATTACCAGAAGGAGGAGAAAAAAAACCCACAGGAAAACCACCAGCGTAACTATTTTAAATATATAATATTACTCGATCGGTTTTCAGAGTAAATGAATCGTGGGACCCACACACATCACCACCACCTGGGTGTGTGGGTCCCAATTCAAATGTCTTTATTTCTGTCTAGAAACTGCACAGAATGTGTAGACGCTATACATAAATATGCACCTTCACAAATGCAGGAAGACTTTTAAAGAGGCAGATTACAGTAGAGTCTTACACAAACGTATAGGAGCAAAAAAGTAAAAAAAAAAAATCTGAGCAAACTTGGGAAGCATGGATTATTATTCAAATGCATCCTCTCACATTTGAATGTGTCTGGGGAAACAGGATGTGTACCTAGCGACATCACTGCGTAGTTTGCTTTAGATCCTGAGCCTCAAAGTAATGAAATAATAAAAAAGAATGATCACAAACACTGATATGCCTATAATCACCCAGAGGCTGCTGGAGGCAGGAACACATTTCCAGTTTTTAAACAGCAGACGTCGGGTCGGTCCAGTTCCTCAAGTTTTTCGGAGTGATCCAAAATACTTGCCTCTCATCAAACTTCCTGTCAGTTTGTTTCCTAAGGGCTCGCTGCATGAAAGTTGGAAAGGCCAGTATATCCTCAGGGAATGCAAATGTGAACTACTTCCATATTATCTCTCCTGCTGTCCGTGACACCACCTGTTCAGATCTTATCTTTAACTCTTTAAATTGTTTAAGGTCTTCCTTTGATCCTGTAGCTTCCATGTAGCTGCTGTATTTGTCTGCTTTAATGACATTTCATAGAAGATGAAAGAAGACACAATGTGATTAATGTGATTTTTTTATTTAAGGTTGGAGAATGTCAATTTGACCATTTTAGAGCTGAAACAATTACTTGATTCGTCGATCATTAACTGATGACTAAATGAATCATAAAGATTTCTGGTTGTTTCAGCTTCTTAAATGTGAATATTGCCTTCATTTCTTTGCTCCATATTACACATAAATCATTCATCTAATTTTGGTTTGTGGACAAAACAAGACATTTGAGAACATCATTATTTCCAGATTTGACAAACAATTATCATCATTTAAAAAAAAAAAAAAGTTTTCTGACATTTTATGGACCAAAGACCATTTATTTAATGTACCAAACAGTTCTTGTAAATGATTATGTTACAGCTGTAAATGAGTCACTACATTAAATACAAATTTGCTTAATTAAAAAAATTAAAAATTAAAAATAGCACTTCCTTTCTTTTATTTCCCTCCTTTTATGATACCCTTCTCTATAGCTATTCTGAGAGTATTAACGTGTACGTGTGCGTGTCTTTAGTGACGACTCAAACCAGTGAAAGCTGTGAGAAATACATTCAGCAGGCCAGAAGTATTAAAAGCAAGAAAGCTGTTTAATTAATACAGGAAAAGTTTGTTTCAGAAACTTTTGAATGAAAAAGATTCTCTCAGCCACTTCAGCCCAAGCCCAAGGATTTGGTGGCATTATGTTCCTCTCTCTCTCATTCCCTACGTACAGCTTGAATTATGGGGTGCCACAGTGACTTGCCACATGTGGACAGCTGCCCTGGCCAAACTGTCACAAGTAAGGCAGTGTAGTGTGAGGCAAGGGTGAAGGAGACAGACAGGGATAACTGGTCAGGAAATGATTGTATGAACTAACCAATCACAACTAAGTTAACCCTTATCGTAACCCAACGCTAGTAAATCTAATCCTAACCCACCCATGTGCGCATACACATACCTTGGGATTTAAATAATAAAGAAACAAACTGTTGGCTTCTTCTGTCCTCCTGTCCACTCTGGCCATAAAAGACGCAGATTAGAGGCCACGGTATAAATGCACCATGTCAACCCGCAGCATTGTATCTTGTTTTCAGAAGAAAAAAACCCCATATGTTCAGTTCCCATTACCACATTTGTTCTGATTCTGGACCCGTATGCCTCGGAGCATAATGACGAGCATCATGACAGTTTCACTGCATATGTACTGTACGTAACTGCATTGTAAAGTGTGTTTATGAACACACTGGCCTACATAAAGGGGCCTGAAAACAACAACAGATGCACACGCCGCTGTTAAAGTTGTTTAGAAAAAGGCATATGGCAAAAATGCCACACACACAATACATAGGCAACACAAAGGCCTGAGCGTGTTCCCTGCACCAAGCTGATCACGTCTGTCAAAATGTCATCTGTGTCTTCAGAATCATTCTCCACAAGAGGAGGATTTCATAACAAGATAGACAGGCTACATTGTGATTCAGAGGAACGACACTGCTTACCTTCAAATAGATATTCAATAACAGACAGTTAAACAAAGATAAACAAAAACAAACCTGAACTATGAAAGGCAGTTTGTGTGACACACCCATGCTCGTGAAAGTGTGACATCCATTTTACATTTTCCTAGTGTTTCAAGTTCTTAAACATGACAGTAAGATACAGATGACACTTTTAGTCATAATGAGTTTCAGGAAATTTGCTCGCTAGTCATCTGCTCTCCTACTCGTGACAGTCTTCTGCAAGAGTTTGAAGAGTCTGATGGGTTCACAGCACAAATAGATGAACACAGTGGTCCATGGATCTTTACACCCCTACTATTGATTCTTGTGTCTATGATAACTCTGGCTGTGTCAGACCAGGGGTGTTTTCAAGAGGCTGTGGGTCCCCAGGGGGCCCCACATCAAACCAAACCAAAGCAATAGTGGCGTTGGGCTGGTTAGGGGATTTCCAACTATGGTTTAACTGCAGTCTCCTGTACGAAGCCGATCATATTGCTTGATTTGCTTATCCTGTTGCTTCTCAGAGGCTGAGTCTCTGAAACAGGTAACTGCAAAGCTTTGTGGCTCGCACACCTCCCTGATATCCACTGGCCAAGAACGATGCAGAGAAGGCTTTCAATGAGCTGGGTTGTAGGCAGAACATGGACGTAGTCTTTCAATTTCCTCGCTGAAGTCAACCGAGAAGTGGCAATGAATAGAATAGCCACTAGGGGGCAACTCCAGTAGTAGCAAAAACAATGGAAGTCCATGGGAATAAAATGAGCCCACAACTCATTTTATTATCATCAGTAAGCACTTCCATGATTAGTTTATGGTATCAATCGCTAGTTTCAAGTCTTTTTTCTTCGTCATTTTCCTGAATTTTGGTCCCATTTGGAGGAAACGAGAGGGAAACCGAGTGTGATTGACAGCAAGTGACGCCCTCTGACCTTCTGGTTGCACAACCTCAACACAGCGACAGCCAAATTGCTTCAAAGCAGGACTTCAGATTCTTATGAGTGACATCACAACCGGTTGCCACTTGGGGCAGAGTCATTCCTCAGTCCAACACTGAAGACTGAAAAAAGGCACATGCTGAAGGAAGGACTTGTAATAGAAGCAAAAAAAAACCTTTTCTTCAGGTTTGACATTTTGTCTTTGGCTGCAGGCCGGAAAGTTTGTGCCGAGTAAACTTGTATTTTCAGAACCATTCCTTCAATCAAGGTCAAGCCGTGAAAGAGAACTTCTGCTGGTGATTAGAAACACTCACTGGTTTCGTTGTTGTGGCCGATCAGTGTGTTTGTAAAACTGCGACTGTCACAAATGATGTAGGGCCTGCATGCATTTGCTGCTTTGTTGCAGAGAGACAGGAACAGACAGAGAGAGCAAGAGAAAGTAAAAGGAGAAGAGGGGAAGGGGAGGGCGCTCTGCACAAAGGAGAAGCCTGGATTAAGTCATGAGTGGCAAGCGACATAGGTTGGATTTTTAACCAGTGAGATCACATCCTTTTCCCTAAACAGAGGAGGAACTCATCCTCTGGTGGACAGGACTGAGCCCCAACACTGTCTATCTATCTATCTATCTATCTATCTATCTATCTATCTGTCTGTGTGTGCATGTGTGCATGTGCGTATGTATGTATGTGTGTGTGTGTGAGCGCGACAAACGGGACATCCATTATTGAGCTGAGACAGTGGCATGCAGCCCTGGTCTCGCACCCAGGAGGCTGCACACATGTCAGCAATCTGCACACTGAGGGACACACAGTGTGCAGATTGCTTGTGTGCCTGTGTGATCCTATGTGGGAAGTACTTAGTGTCCATTAGTGCTATGTGTGTGGATGCTTGTGTGTTTGCGGGTCAAGTAATGACAATAAGACCTTTAACCATGCACATGCACTTGTTTCTTCAGTTTAAGATAAAGCTGATTCTGGTCTATTGTCAAGTAGAAAACAGCGATATTGTGTTTTTAACACCTGTGCAACTACAACTGCAGTGTGTTTAAAGTAAGATTGTTGGCACCGGTCCATAATCATAAAGCATGACTTCTCAGGAAACACAATACAAGTTTTTCGTTCTTCGTTCCATATTCCCACACAGACACCTGTACCCACCTTTAGTTTTACTGTTACCGAATCAATTATTGATGCAAAATCCTCTTACATCATCATCCAGGAGAGCTGCTCAGCCCTGACCCAGAGCCAGGACCAATAAATGATGGCTGCAGTTTACAGAGCTGTGGAAAAGTAAAATTTGGACTCATTAATTTCACCGGGCCGGACCATGTGTCACAGTTAAAGTTTCTAAGAGAAAGTCGGTGCTAAATGGTTTACAGTCAGCCGAGGTTGTGCTTTTACTTTGGAATTTGAATGTGGCAGTGTGTTACATACTGTTGCTGAGAGTCTTTCCAGGAAAAAAGGAGCTCAGTGTTGTCAGGTCTCATTGCGTATAAATCTCGTTTCTTGAGGGAATTTTGTCACTCGATCAGCCTGAAGGATGCAGACTTTTTTTTTGTAAAAAGATTTATGCGACTAATACGATCATACTTTTGTCATGGAAAAAGACACAAATGCGGAGGCACTGGAACACACCAGGAATGCAGGTCTAATCTTGATCCCTGTCACACGTCTTAGTTACCTATCCATTTCAAGAGCATTCATCATGCTTATTGCATAAAAAAAGGAACACACACACACACACACACATAGCCCCTATGCTGCTGCCATTTCTCCTTTCCCACTTTCAATGCTGATGTAAAGGGATACAGTATGTGAAGCCAGCCCATGTTTCTGTTCCTCCCACACTCAACCCCTCCTGCCTTCCTTCTCTCCACTTCCAATCTCCAACCAGACATGACCCTATGTGTCTAAGGCAGGGTGGAGTAGTAAAAGTCTGGGCCTGGTGAGCTGAGGGGAGATGGTGCACAGATGGAGATGCTCTCCCCTTACAGCCTCACTGCTGCTCAGAAGAAATTAAAAAGATAGAGAGGGAGAGGGGAGAGGTTTAAAGAAGATATGTGGGTGAGTCAAAAAAGAGAAATAAAAACACTTGTAATGGGGATTTTCCTTCCTTTGGGAAACATTTCCTTCATAACTTTTAGCTGAGTTATTCATCCCTCCATCTCTTTCTCCCTCGCTCTCTCCACCCGCAGTCTACCCTCCCTCCGCCCCTCCATCACTCCTCTCCAGACTGGGCTTTCACTTTGGGGGGCCCTCTGCTTCCCTCTCGGCTGACCAGGGAGCTTTCAAGGTACCCTGATGGATGCTAATGCTGGACTCTTTCAGATCGTTTTACAGCCGGAGTCTTTGATCTGCCAGCAGGCCTCTCTCCACGGGCTGCCTGTCCTGAGAAAATGTAAATCCCCGCCTTACAGACACCTGTGAAAAAAATACAGCAGAAAGAGGGTCAGAAAAAGAAGTTACTCTAAAGAAAAAGGGGAAAAGAAACGATACAGTATTGTGACATTTAGAAAAAAAGGGGACATAGTTCAGATTGCAACAAAGAATGAGATGGAAATTGTGCCGGAAATAAGAGCGATTGTGGAAAAAAGGGGGGGACGGGGCCGCAGAGAAAGGAGTGCAGAAACTGAGACATGGCAACCAACAAAGACGAAAAAGAGGAATGGGTACCACAAAACAGAGAGACAGAAGGGACATGGACAGAGGCAAAAGAAAGGCTACAACGAGTAAAAAGAGGGAAAGTTCATCTAAAGACCCAGCATGGTAGACAGGAGGAGAATGGGTGCGAGAGAGAAAGCGAGATTGAAACAGTGGAGTTAAAGTTGGTAAAAGCAGAGACAGATGGACAATTTTACTCAGGATGAAAGACGGAGAAAGACAGAGTGAGCCGAGGCAGACGAATGAGGCCTGCTGCGCACCTCAAGGGCGGACGTGTCTGTACGGTTGAAAACTTAGGAAGAAGAAGTGTGAAAGAGAGCGCGGTGGAGGCGACTCGAGTCAGAAATGACCGCTGACTGCACTGAAAGTGGCCTCCCAACACCAGCGGCAGCAGGCAGTGCTGTGAATAGTGGGACTGCTGCTGGACAGCTGGGTGCAGCTGATGGGAGGACAGACTCTGAGGAAGAGTGCTTGTCTTCCTGCAGCCAGCTGCTGTGTCCAGAGGCTCGCAGTGACAGCATAAGGCTCAGAATTGATTGCCAGAGCTGGCAGTTCAATGGGGTGGATGGAGTGCAGTGAGGTTGACTTCTCTGAAGTAGCACTGTATACAGCAGCAGTGAAGCACAGCTGGCACGTACTGTATCCTCTTCTGGGAAAAAAAAAAAGAAAAGTGGAGAAGGAGGGAGAAGAGAGATCACCATTATTGTGATCCTCCCTTTCTTTCATTCTGTCTCTCTTTTGTTGCGCCTCCAACCACTTGCTTGTCATTTCTCTCCCAGAGAGTGGTGAAGGAAATGACTGTCTTGCAGAGAAACTTGTGTGAGTCCTGCTCTGTGCGTATCTTGCAGGTACACAGCTGTACACCGAGACGTGAGGTTGCTTTGTATAGCTGCGGTTCTTCTTGCACGCAGCACCGGTCTTGCATCTGCTGCGTGTCTAATGTATGAAAGAACTTCTGTGACCCAATCACGCCATGATTTTATTATTTAATTCGATTTAGGACGAGAAGGGACAGGGGAAAATATGTAGTGTGAATTAGAGAAAATAAAATCAGTTTGGGCACATCAAAGCCTCTCGAGATGAAATTCACCTCCTCTGGCATGATCACAGCTCGGCCTCTTCTCTGATCAACGCTTGAGTTTCCTCTTGTTCCCTCATACTCCTTCATATACCCACGCACCCCGCCGCTCTCCATCTCCCTCCACTTTCCTGTTGTCCTATCAAAACAGGAATGATGTCACGCTCATTGTAGCACCGGATGCGAAACAAAAACCCCGAGCCCAGAGTCCACAGTAGCAGCAGCAGCATCCTCCTGTCTGCATGTCTGCTCCTTGTCAGTCTGTCTGTCCGTCTGTGTGATCGGGGCACATCCGGCCATCCTGACTCCTCTGCAACTCCCCCAGGCCGCTTGTGTCAGGAGGAAGGAAGGAAGGAAGGAAGGCCCCGCGGTCACTCAGGAGGGAGGCTTTGGAGAAAGGGAGGGAGGAAGTGTGAAAGGGTGTCTTAGCTGGAGCGGATCCACTCCATTGGAGCCCTCTCACTATAGAAGGGCTGTTTGGAAACGGACAAGGCCGAGCGCAAGTGTGTGTCCATGTATGCTCTGTGATGAACGACATCATCACAGGAAGGAAGCAGAATTATGTTCTGCTGAGATAATTGTTTACGCCACTGAAATATTCAGCATCAGTGTAAATGTTGCTAGCCCATAAGCTAGTTGGGGACACTTGTGTGTGTGTGTGGTATGTGACTCAGTGCTTCTGTGAGTTCACTGTTCATCAGAGAGTGACAGCTTACCTCAGTGGAAATTCAACTGAGTCATCATGTTCGGTGACTGTGCTCGAGCTTTAGCACCTCTTTCTTCACATAGACATAAACACACACACACACACACACAGGGACATTTCAGTCTAGTCAGCTTTCAACCATAACTGTGCGAGAACACGCCTGACCTGTTTTCATCACAAGAGAAAAAAAAAAAACTGTCGCTTCTCCATGCAACGTGTGAACGCCGCCATGCTCAGTGTTATTTCACACAAGCACTCACCTCATCTTTGCACGACCACAAGATTTCAGGAAAGGAGAAAATCAAAGTGTAAAAGAGGTGAGGGAAGACAGTGAATCCTTGTTATTGCCAACAACAGGATTTCTCTTTTTTCCCTTTTCTGGCTTTGTTGCTGGAGAGCCGGGGCGGAATTAAGTGCACTGGAGACTGAGTTGGAAAAAGACATTTCCTGGTGTGAGCAGAGGGGTGGCTGGGAGGAAGACTGCCAAGCACAGAGGCAAGGAGGCAGCCACTGTCCTCCACTTAGCGCCCCCGCTGCTGCAGGTGTTGTGAACGCTAAAGCAGACTGGTGTTACTGGTTTGATCCATGGAAGCAAACAAACGCGGCCCAGTAATCGAGGAATGGTTGGCCGCTATGCTTGAAGAACATTGTTAAGTGCCTGTGGGAGCAGTACTTGACTGTCCCCGGCTTAGCCTGTGATTTGACTTTGCTCCTCTGCGAGGGAAGTGCATTTGTTGCTGTACATGATATACATCACTTTGTGTAAACAGAGGCTTGTAATCTGCTGTCAATGGAAGGGGAAAATCCAGTTGGCATAAGGTTGGGCGTCTGCAGCCGATCGCTTGAGACTGCATAATTACAGCAACAACAAAAAGAAAAACAATACACAATATGAAATAGCATTTTCAAATGAAAATTTATGACACTGTATCTGAGTGAAAGAGAAAAACAAGGCAACATTCCTTCCTATATGTTTAAAAGAGCTGCCCTTGCATTGTGTGCCAGTTGCAGTTAAAAGCTAAACCATAAGTCAACACATCACTTCCTGCATTGAGTCATTATTGTTTTATTTGTTTTGTAATTTCTCTGCTTTTTTGGTGTGTATTCAGCTGATAAGACTTACAGTCGGGGCTTGAAAAGGCACACCCTTTGCTGCTCTTGTTCAGCTACTAAAAATAAGCGGTGAAGTAATGTGAAAAACACTGCTCTATTTACATTCTAGTAAGTTACAGCCTCTACACTGCCTGCCTGCAGTGTTGAATCTGGGCTAAATGACTGAGGGGAAATTTCACTGCTTTCTCTTCTCTGGCCAAGCAACAGGGAGAAATGGTGAGAAAGTGGAGCCAGAGAGAGAAAAAGGCAAGAAGTGAGGAGTAAAGAGAGAATACGGGGGAGGAAGTGAAGTTGCCTCTGTTTTAATTGGTGGACATTGCAGGGTTAAGACATACCAGCGGATGCCATGATGAGATGAGTAGAGGAGACAGACAGCTGTCACCACCTCGGGACTTGTGAGTGTGTTTGTGTGTGTATGCACTGTGGCATCTCATTCCTTTCTAATAGCCAAAGGGAGGTGGAGGAAAGAGATACTGCTGGGTGGACGGCCGATACACATCTCTCTGGCTGAATTTATGAATGATTGGGATCAGAGGGGCACGTGGACGGATGTGTGCCCCCCCCCGTCATCACAAGTCCCCTCTGACGACACTGTTGTCCTCAAACGGAGCGAGTGAGACAGGCAGAGAGAGCGAAATGCCATGAATTTCAACAAAGCAGCTGTTATGTTTTATTACATTCATTTGTTGCATTTCCCCACTTACTGGTTAATTAGTTTCCTCTGTGCAGACATCACAGGCACACGTATAGATTTTTTGGCACATTTTGGCTGACTGCAACTCTACAGAAAAACCATGCACTTGGCTGTAATGTTGTGGGTTTGCAGCGTACGGATTGAAGATGCAACTAATTAAATGCCAAGAAACCACGTTGTGGTTTTTTTACTTCAACAAGCTCAGCATTGCTTTCAGAAATCAGAACAATGTAAATTCCTTTCTGCCTCAATAAATATAGCCCCTTTTCCATTGGTAAGAAAAACCCCACATACACACACACACTGAGAGGCGAGGGGAACATTCACATCTGGGTCAAATGACTGCAGTCGATGGGTTTTTATCAAGTCAGCTTTGCAGTGATGTAAACATGACGCACAGGTGCTAATTTTGTTCTCGTGCTTTTTTTTCTCGTGCAATCGAGACACTGGGTCTGCAGTGCAGATTAAAGTAAAAGACATGAACGTGGAACCGTTTCAGCATTGCCACTGGTCTCCATTCTGCTTTATTTTTTATCTTCTTATCTGCGCGCTGTGTTTCCCTCTTGTGTTGCATTTTCGGTAGCTGGATGACACTTCAATACAGTTTGATATTTCATTGCGATCTGAGCTGCTGTAATCATTCACTTGATTGACTATAAATTATTGATATAAATATAAACAGGAGAAGCTAAATTTCAGGACCAAACCAACCGGAACAAGGAAACACGATACTTATGTAAAACTGAAACGAGGAAATGCTAAAATAGTGTTTTTATTTACAGTGTATAAAATATGGAAATGGGCTATATCGCAGAGCAAATAACACACAACTGGCTCTGGTGTTGTGTCTACAATGCAGTCAATGGAAAAAAGTGGTTCCTCCTTTCAGACATTTCCTCCAATCATTATGCATCAGACCACCTGGAAGTGACGATTTTGCCACATTTATTCAATCACAAGAAAATCGTGTCAGACGATCTGTAAATAAACAGCTGATTCTGAATGAAACTAGTCACATATTTGATCACATTCTAACAACGTTTCAGTCATGAAATATAAATACAATAGCACACATTTGACCATTTACTGACTTTATGTCATTTTAGAGAAAGCAGAGCTTCCCTTGCTGTATTAGAGCAATCGCCTCTGGAGTCACATTATTTATAAAGCACAGCATAGAGAGTAGTAGTGTTTAATAACACATTTAAATGAGAGCTGGCTCGACAGTGAGAAGAGGCAGATTTGTTGTTTGTCTCCAAGGTTTTGGATTGATGCACTATGAATGACATGTGTGCCTTTGAGAACACAGGTCCTGTCACTGACGTCAGCAAATTTGTCATGAGGTCCTCGACTGTGTTCCCACTAAGTGAGCCACCACATGATTCAGATTTCAGATTCTAAAAATGCCTTTGTAGCAAAACAGTCTTTCTTTATGATCCGACAGCATGTCCTGTGATGTGTTGCTCACAAAGAGACATTTGACTACTGTCAAATGCATTCTGGGTATTTTACAGTAAGACTATTTCAAAGATGCAATTTTGTGGGGTCTTTTGTGACGATTAAGATTCCCATCTGGAGACTGAAAGAATGGTGGCAAAAGATGGAGGCCACTTCCATGTTGCATGAATATCTTCAACAATCTCTTTTTAAGCTGGCAACAATTTAGGTCTTAGTTGAGTAAAATAATCATGTAACACAGCCTTGATTAAGCCACTTAGGGAGTGATGGAGGGAAAAGTGGTGCGATATAGATAACTACCTTGAGGCCTCTGTACATAAGGTGGCCAATCTTCACTTGTTTCAACCGCTTATATCACAACTTTTGAATCAATTCAACGTGATAAGCTGCACGGTAGCAGCTAAGACACACCCAACCAGCTGATGAGAAAAACACAGCGTGGACTCACTCACATATTTTGCCACCCGCTCACCCTTCCCTTACCTCCCAAATGTCTGATGAGGAAAAATAAGTAAAAGGACCTTGTTTGCATCTTATCTGCAGGAAATAGCATTAGCCAAAATTGGACTCTTGGGCTGGGGCATGAAAGGGATGGCATGGCTTTGGCCATCATTAGTCCTGTCCCCCGACGTGCAGCCTGCCTCTGATCCAGAGCCAAGGCTGGGCAGGAAGGTGGAAGCTGGGCAGGAGAGGGTCGGTAGCCCTGGGTGGGCTCCACCACTTGGGTCCCGCTAATGGGCCGGCAACCATCAGCCTGGTATGTCGGTATGCAGCCGCCACCACTTGTGCCGACAGGGGGATTTTAAATTTATAAGATAGAGCAGACGATAGAGAAACAAGAGTGGCAACCCTGCCCACCTCATCACACTCACTGCCACTATCACTGACCGTCCACTTCTCATCTTCCCGTCTCAGACTGAAGTGAATCCAGCAGAGCACAAACTGCAGAAAGTTAGTTCTGCTCACACGGGTCTAATCTCAGTGCTTTATGTGTCAGTGTTTCCATGTTTCCTCTTTCTCAGAGGGAGAAAACAGTCTTTCTCAGCTCACTCACATCCCACAATGCCCTGCACTGCTACCAATGAGAATCTAGCCTTTTCCCAGCAGTTTCCACAATGACAGCTATTTTTCCCATGCTCTCTTTACAGAGAACCTATTTGGGGCATTGAGGCTATCAAATCAGCTGAGAATGAAAAAAAAAAAAAAACTCTTTGAGAAGTCGAGAAAAAAAAAATATTTCAATGGTCAAAGCTTAATTTAAAAACACTATTGTTTCTAACTGCACTCATTTCTTTGTATCAACTTTTTAACAACCCTCCCAGCACACTCTCCTTTTCAGAGACTGTATACTGAAGTCTTACGCGATGTTTCCTGTGCTCTCACAGACATTATGCGACACGAAAAGCACAGTGCCTAAATTTACAGCTACGTTTGTGACCAACGTGTTGGGGTGAATGGTTCATCAGGCCCCGAGGCAAACATACAATCTGCCTTTCAGGGTAACGACTGTGACAGTGACAGAAGCATATCACCTTTGCTCCAAGTATTTTACAACACAAGGCTCCCCTAGTAAAACAGCTCTGGGGCAGCGGTCAGCATCATAGCCCCAACAGACAGAAGACACAGTGTCAAGTGTCTAATGATGGGACACTCAAGTGTCCCCCATTGTACTGCAAAAATGTTGTGATGGACACTGAAGCACAGGGAGTTGAACAAAAACAGGAAGGCAAGAACATGTATATTCTATAAGAGCTCTTTGATACTCCAGCAAGAGGTTCTCACAACAAGACGAAAGGCTGCATACTGGCTGGCTTATCAGAAGACTACTATTAATACCAGTGAGACTTTGTCCCCCTGTCCCCTAAGGGAAAATCATGGAGGAAGTCATCGATTCTTCCCACCATAATCTCTGGGAAGGACAGACCTTGCCTCTTCCCTTTTGGGTGACGAGGGTTATTATTCTAAAATTGTGAAAGGACCCACACAAGGGCTATTTCTGTGTCTCAGTGTTGGCGAGGAATTAGAGACCTTAAGTCTGCGCCACTGTAGCACCAACAGACCCTCATTATTATGGCCTCCTAGGACTGGGGCTTCATCTCTGGCGATCATTTTTTATTAAGTGTTCTTTCAAGAAAAATAACATTGTTGTCTGTTTCTGCAAAAGCCAATGACCTGTCTACTTGATAAGGACCTCTAGTGGCAGTGTGAGCAATAAAAGACAATTGTCAGAAGCGACAGCGCCAGTAGCATGACGTTGTTATACACTATGAACTCTATAAAACCACAAAACCTCTGAGGAAGGAGGGAATGGGTGTTACTTTGACACAGACGACCCCTGTCCGCATCCTCTTTCCTTTTAACAACCAACAATGGTTTCTTGTAATCAAGACCCCAGACTTAACGTGTAGTCAACCCACTGGTTTCTGTGTGTAATCACACAACAAGCACCATATTCACAGAGAAACAAAGTGCATTTTCTCCTGTGATAATAATAACGAATCATAAAAATAAAAACATTTTATTGAGGCGGTACGAAACAATGTCATCCTGTTGATGATAACGACAGACCTCAACTTCCTCATATGGGTCATTTTACAGATTGTTCACACATGAGGCTCTGAGAGCCCAATGCTAAATCCCCCTTTTTACACATTTACAGAAGGACAAACTAATTTAAAGCATAAAAAATACACATCATGACCAAGATCTTTTGTCTTTTCACTTGAAAGAAACTTGTTGACTTAGACCCACCCCTGAGTAAATAAAACAAGTCATTTAACCCTATTGGACCTGGTGTACTAGACCTTCATCACGGTAGTCACATCACAGACTCCTACACTGTTGCCATTACTTTTTAGAATGGCTAGTAGTGGAGGACTCCAACAGTAAAACACAACTATGGGTCATAATAAAATGCTTGCACACATGGTTTTAGGCTCAACTGATGCAAAACAATGAAAACACATCTCTCACAATTTTCTTTTTGCACTTCCGTTGATGTCACTGTAAAGACATCATGTGTTTCCTCTCTATTTCTTGGCTGAGTGTGTTTGTTTTATCACATGAACACTGGTAAGTCATTTTTCAGTGCTCAGGTGTCACCATGGTAAATTGCCGTGGGAATAATACACAAGCCCTTATATGGACATCCTGGGGGTGTGTGTTTATAGGTCACATATTCAGGCTTGTGTTTTTTGTTGAGTCACATTTTTTGTAGTGATATAAAGTAGCAATAATTGTGCAGAAGTCACAAAATTAGACCGCTTTTCTTTTCTTTTTGTTCATAAAAACGAGCCAAGTGAACTGTGACATATTTCCAAATTTCACACCTTCAACCCGATTCTTAACATTTTAAGTATATTTTGTGTTTAAATAGTTAGTGAAAATTGAATTTTTTTTTCATCAGATTGTCGAGGTTGTGCTGAAAAAAAAGGATATAAGACACTCTATCTTACATATACTGCACGTTTGAACATAGTAATTGAAAAAAAGAGTTCTGAGGGTACACACACTGATATCACAGTCTTGAACGGACGTTGAATGCTTCTAAACACCCAATCCCATAACAGCTGTAAAATTTCTTTTACAGTTTATTTGATGTACTTTATCAGTGTAAGATAATAACAACAACTAATTCCTGCCTGTGAAATAGATGCGGAAAAGAAGAGAGGAGTAAAACACCAAAAGACATAGAATATGGGACAGATGGATTATAGACCATAGGCCAGAGTTTGTCGTAAGAGCAGATCGGAGACAGTGAGCTCGAGGACAAACTGCACAATGGTGGTTACAGGATGAGGATGAGGATGAGAGGAAGATAGGCTGCATGTCTTTGTGTGTGCTCGTCTCTCTGTGTGCTGTATGTGTGTGTGTGTCAACGTGTGCAAATATCAGTGCATGTGTGTAGTAACACTCTTCCTTTGGCCGGAGCAAAGAGCAACCACTATGACTGCCTGTGTATGCGTGTGTGTGTGTGTGTGTAGATCTGGAGCAGTTAGAAAAGGCAGTATAGTAAAGCAGATGTTTCCTCAGTTTGGCCCTAGAACATGAACACAAAGACAAACAAGGGCCTAACCCAGAAGAACTCATGCTGAAGTAATCATCACAAGTTTATTCCCCTTAAGATAGAAAGTGTATATCTTAACAGTGATCTGAGAGAGAAAAACAAAACAAAAAACCTGACATAATTCAGCAATAATGGATCATAGTATTTTGCCTCCAGTGGTGCAACATGCAGGGTGGAACTTTTCCCTTTGGTTGAAAAAATTGGTTCAAAAAACTGACAATATTGTTACTGATCATGACAAAGAAAAAGCTGACTATAAACGCAATAAAAGCATGTGAATATCTGGGGAGCAGTTCAGAGATGGAAAGATTGCCTCGGTTCATCTGTCTCATATGAAGCGTGTGTGTCTGTCTATGCTCATGTGGTGGGAGGGGCCCGGGACAGTGAGCCGCGATCCCAAAACGGTTTGCATTTAACGGCCTGGGAATGACATTCAACAATCAACTATTTATCTAGGATTCCTGCCCACTACAGCTTCAACGCTATCAGGTTCCCTTTTGGCATCGAATCCCGAATATTGCCAAATACACTTTGACACCACATCCTCCAGTCTCCTCTCATCACTTACACTTTCAGTTTACAACTAAAACTATGACAGTTTTCTGCAGGTTTCCATTCCAGCCATCAAAATACATTAAAATTTACTTAAATTTTATTCCCATGAAAAAATTTAAACAAAAAACTATTCTATTTATAACGTAATGTACAGTAAAATAAGTTCAGCTTATTAAACAAGAGCTGAGTGCAGTGCACCTTGCGAGAAAAGACACTTGATTTGCAGAAAACATGAGCGAAACCGTAGGAATTAGTCAGCACAGTGTTTGTGAATGAATATGTGCATGTGTGAAAATGATAGAGGAACGACTGGAAATGGCAAAGTGATCCACTGAGCGCCACCTCTGTCCTAATAGACCCATGCGAGGTCAGCTGTGAGGAGCAGGGCAGCTGCACGGCACTAATCCCAACAGGCAAACGTTGTGAACACAAGTGTGGCACTGCTGCTGCCGCTGCTGAGCAGCCAACCACGTGTCAAAAGTGTCGAGTCACTCCAAGAGCGCTTTTTTTTTTTTTTTTTATAAAGCATTTTGAGTAACAGGCAAAATAATGAATGATGAGTTAGTCATTTATTTATCATTCTTGAAGCCTCCTGTGCAATCATTCAATTCATATTCTTATTTAATTTTTAATTTAATAGCATCTGAAACTCCAGTGTAAAGAAGTCAAGATCTGAGTTATGTGACACTAGTATGAAGCATTTCAGCAATGTTTTGCTAAATGATGTAAAAAAAGAGAAAGAATTACAGTAATGAAGCCTGGGGGAAATCCACAGTCACCCTCATCTCTACTTCTACAGACACAATGCAATGTTTCCCATCCCATAGAAACAGGTCAGTAACACTAGCAGGAGATGACATACAATTCTTATTATCTGTCCGAGAGGAAGCAAGAACAATGCAAACACCGCATCGGGCCCAGGACAGAACCTTGGTGAACAACAGAAACAACTGATTCAACTGAATTGTCCACAATCAAATGTATGTAAAGCATCACTTCTGTTACGTAAGAAAACTACATCTTATCATCAGAATTTGATTAGCAATTTAAAAACTAATTCAGTCATTGTGCACATGGCTTGAGGTGAAACCACCTAAAGGTAACATTTACAGGAATCTATGCTTATGGGGTTTCAATGGCAGAAAAAGACACAGTTGTGGTATCATATCATTGTGATACTGAAAATGACAGTAACAAGGTCAATAATAGATTCTGTGCTGACCTTTCCCACACTAAAAGCTACTTCTATTTCTCACTTTTAGGGATGTATATACACCTGCTCTTACTCTGAGAACAGATGCACAGAATGCTAATGGTGCTCACCAGCCATAAGTAAACCTGACCAAAATGACACTCGTGAAGCAACACAAACATTAGCACAATTGCAGGCAGTTTAAATTCCAGCAACAGTTTCATTTCTTAAGTCAAACACTTAAGAATGAAATTAGCAACCATTTCCACTGCTATCTGTGAATGTTTTTATTTCCTTTTTTAGAAACAGCTATGACAGCTTCAGGAGGCAGAAGAAAGCTTTGCAGAGACATGAGACAGACAGGCGAGCAAGACCGGTTTCATTCAAAACAAAACTACAAGTCTAGCAGTTATGAGCAATTTTTAACAGAGAAAAAGACCAAAGCATCTGATAAAGCCCCATTTCATGTGAAATGTAGCCCGTCTTTGTCTTACTTGTGTCTGTTACTACACAGCAAGCGTGTCCTTCCAAAATATGACCATTCAGGCAAGTTTGACTGGAGAAGCAGCACGTGTTCAAACACCACAAGAAGAAGACGAGTCTCTGCTCACATGAGTCAGCAAATCACAAGAGCGAACAGGAAACAAAATAAGCGTCTTACCTCTGGTCATCCTTTCGAATAACTCCTGAGCTGAACACACCGACAGGATCCCACTCCTAAAAGAGATAAAGATAAGTGTGACAATGTATTAAAAAAGATGACGTGAAGCGTGAGGACAAGTCAGAGTGATGAGGACGAAAAAATGCCAACCATGGTTAATGTAACTCCTCCTCAAATGCTGTGACAAAATCAAAACCCTCAGCGCACTTCCATCAGCAGTTTATCATCCACTTGTAACTGCGCCTGCTCCTACAATATTGCCTTTGCAATAAGTAGCTGCGATGTCTTCGTCCCGCAATTCCCCAGAAAAAGCTCTTTAAAACTCCTAAAGATGAGGAAATGAAGAAGAGAAGAAAAGCAGAAGAAGGAGCTGATACCTGCTGTGAGGCTGAAGGTACCACTGAGAGAAAGAGAGAGAGACTGTAGCTACATTAGCTCAATGTTTGTTTACAGCATGTTGTTAAATTGGAACCAAAATGGTGAAAATGTTGCGTCTCTACATGTTTCTTTAACAAGTGTTTTGATACCAGAGCGTTTAAATTACAACCTTGAACCAACACTGAAGAACAGTGATGTTACCCAGCTTTGGTCCCCACTTAAGTGTGAGTGTTTAAACACCACATTTTTAAAACCTAATTTTTATAAAAACAATAATGCTCAAAAAGTGGAACAAATATTCTGCTCCTTGAAAAGAGAAATAAACAGCCCACAACAACACAGTTAAAATGCTATCGCTACTTTTTTATTTATACTTTTACAGTCTGTGCCAAGGGAAGCCTGCATGTCATATTTAGGGCTTGTCATATTTGTATAATGACAACGCTGAGGGCAATAACAATCCTTTAAATGGTCACTCTACTTTGTGTGTATCCTTCATTTCCCCTGCGACAGAGATTGTGGTTGATCCAATGCCCTTTTAAATGTTTTCACTGGAGGTGTGTGTCCTTTTTTCTATCTTGACATTACTTTTACTGGTTTTAATGAGTTGGAATAATTGCAATGGCATGAAGATAACAAACTGGAAAATCTTATAACTGATCTAATAAAAGTTTGCAGACATTATGAATATTGTGACCTTGAAAATTGTGCTCCAAATCAAATGAAGATAAAAATTCCTAATTTTGTATCAATGAGAACAGAAGCTGCACTATTTTCTTCTTCTCCACTTAGACACACTTGTGGCCTTATCACTCGTCACAGTGACTTGGATGAGAGGAGCAGATTATTGCACAAAGGAACCAAGTGATTTTATGCTAAATGACCTTCCTATCAGGTATAATCTCTGGCTGGCCTCATAGAGATCGCCTTATGTGAGCCATGCAGTGAAGCCTAAGGGGCCTTTCATCACGGCGGGTCAGAGAGCTAGCTTCACTTCCGAAAAGGTGACGCCTCACACCTGCCTCCCCACGTTCCTGCGGAATGTCGTTTAATGGGAAGATAAGGATGAATTCACTCGGAGGGACAGCACGGAGCGAGTGACGGAGTGATGGAGCACGGGATGCGAGGAGCTTGTTGCGTGAAAGCCACTGAAATGTGACGTTGTCAAAACACAGATTTCTCCCTTTTTTTTCCCCAACAAAGTGAATACATCCGAATACAAAGCATGTGGGGGGGGGGAAAAAAGAGCAGAGGTTTGAATTACAGTAGATCTCTCAATCTTTAGAAGTCAGGAAAAGGGATCTGATGAATGATGAGCAAGACATCCAGGACTAAAGATCATGCATTGTCTGAGATGGCTTTTTAATCTTATATATCTTCCATTATCCAACCTTTGTCTTTGAAACCTGAGCACCTGGCAGAGCACCTCAGATACCTCCTTCTACCATACATACACCACACAACTTAATTTGGTAGATCTTGACTTGGCTATACGGTTGGTACTGGAACTCTATCCAGAGCAGTCTGATGATTTTTGATAATGTTTTTGACAGTTAATGAAAGGCAAATTACGCAGCTCTCGCCCGGGAAATCGCAACTTCCCCTTTTTCCTTAGAAGGCTTGTCAGTATTTTTTATTGTACTTGTTTCCCTTTAGGTCTGTGCATGTTTATTGACAGTGTTGTACCAGCTTTAAGGTCCACGTCTTATCCTAAAATGACAGCAGCTGCTGAGACGACACTGAGAGTCGCCGAAGGCTCCAGTGGAAGGGGAATCTCCCACTCTGAACAAAGCTTTTCTCATTAGTCCTTTAAACAGCCTTTCCTGGGCCTCTTTGCTTCTGAGGCAGAAGATTATAACAGCTGCATTTTATTAGGGCATTAGAAAGTTTCTCCGTTGACGGTACATCCGCTTGTGTGTTACGCAATGTTAGCAGTTCATCCAGGTGGGTGACAACAAAGAGATAAGGGTGCAGGTAGAGTCCCAGACCTATTCTGGCTCCTAATCTCCCCATTCTGACACACACTTTGATTTGTGAGTCAGTGCAAAGCCTGAGTAAACAACCTGCCTTGTTGCCACCCAAGTAAAGACTGCAGGTAACTTTCAGTCAACTCTTTGGTCTCCTGAGCATTTGTTCAAGGTGGTTCATTTATCTTTTCAACCCCGGGTTAATTGGAAAAAAAGTGACTTGACTGGCAGACTACAGTGTCCTCCCCGCTCTCCTTTGTGGAGCAGTTTATTTGAGGCCTGTTAAGATTTGGCCCCTCTCTGTTTGTCCCGCTGTAGCGTGAGCAGACAGATGTTCCCGCACAGAGGTCAGGACACACAGACTCATAAACGCATGACGACACACAATCGCGCCATGTTGACAGAAATGTTTCAGATCCTCCGAGATGCGAGACTCCGAATAAAGACGATGTGACCGCAGAGAAAAGATGGGGAGAAGAATGAGAGAACGTGGAAGCGTTACAGACGCAGTGCAGGACAAAGCAGTGGATTCCTGTCCTGTTTTTACAAGTTAGACACTTTATACTTCAAATTAAGGCTCCGATATAGAATATAGACGTTTGTGTGTGTGTGCAGCTGACGGCAAAAAACACAAAGTCAGATCCACACAATGCCATTAAAAGCTTGCAGTAAAATCAAAAATAATTTATAACGCAAGTACACTTACTTTTTTATAAGATGTTGCTTTTTATATGTGATTAGGTTTTGTGAATTATGAGTATTTAACATGATATTTCTGTATTTAGGAGGAGCCTTTGTGCTTGAAGCATCACTATGGCAAATAAAATCCTTTAGCAACCTTTACGACCAAACTTTCTGTAAGAATAAAGCACAAAAGTGGAAATGTCTGCTAAATTTTGAGCACTATTTAGAGGTCTGGTGTCACACGCAGACAGAAAGCCTCGGGTGACGGTGGGAAGAAGCACCACTGAAAAAGAACATGGAGTTCACAGAGATAAAGGCAATAAATATGATCTGCTGTGACCCCACACTGTGTCCTGCAGTCTCTGTGCATTCCACCCCCGATTCCTCACAGGCCCCACTTAAGACGTGAAACCTGTGCTGACAGCTCAACCTGCTGACCCCTGTGACCTCGTCTATCCCTTCCCCCTGAGGCGGGACACCGCTGGAGAGAGGAAGTGACACGGCCGTGGGGGTGAAAGGTCGACGCAGAATATGCATTTCAAATGCAAAGGGACAAGATGGATGGATGGCGGCGACAGTGGTGGAGGTAACTTGTTTTTACAAGTCAAAGAATCTCAAATAGTTTTTTTCCTTTTTTTTTGTGTCTAGTTGAAGCAAAGACAAAATGACAAGATGTTGACAAAGGACGTGCCATTCGGAGACAAAGAATGGACAACAATATGTGCGTCATTGAAGGATGTGGATAACTATGGTCGGGATAATTCAATGCGGACTGATGAGGCATAAAAGTATTTTTTTCCAGCTTGTTTTCTTTTTGTTAATAAAACCACAGTATTTCAAGACTGGGGACTATATATATATTGTCTGTCCATTATCACACACTGGTGAGCATTTGGAAGAACAAATGGGACACTCATGGTCAGAGGGCTGTGTTTTGGTTTGCTCTCTCCCTCAGGCTTGAGATTGACTGGATAAGGAGATCCAGGGTGGTCAAGATTTCACACTGCTGGTTTTACTCTTAAGCTGAGGGGCCAAAGACCCATTAGTGACTTGCTCTGGGAAAATACGAGGAGTTCTCCGACTACTTTATTTCGTCTTCATCTTCTGGATCTTCAGCCGCGGATCTTACCTTTTGCTGCTGTGACCAATACTTTGGTGGTTTTCTTTTGGCCTTGTAAGAGGCACTTCTGTCAAGTGATATAATCAGACCACATCAAGGGTTTTGCCTTACAACACAGGTGCACTAAGTGTTTCAAAGTACAGGGAGAAGAAATAGACATATAGGTGAGATATGTCGTAGAAATTCCGAAAAACGAAACTTCTGTTGAAAGTTAAAAATAGCACTTGTTCCCTTTTCTTGAGCTTTTCATCTGGAGCTTTTGTTTTGTACTTTTTAAACCCATGTGCCATTATCAGCTTATTTCGCTTGACAGCACTATAATAAGCCAACATACCTTTAATCAGTGCCATCTGTCAGAGCCAGTGGACATACTGTATATCACAGAGGACAGTGAGTGTGTTTAATGTGTTGTTATTACTTTACAGGTGTACTTCTTTTTTTTCCATTCCACCCACAGCTGTCTTTTTCTTTGGCATCAGGGACAAGCACAGACACAGGCACACCTTTAACGGCAGAGGATTCCAAACCAAATGGAGGTTGATTGGGAGAACAAACTTGTTCTCCTGTTGTTATTTCTTCCAGTGAAAGGAGTGTGTGTCCTGAAGGGAACACATCTATCAGACATCAGGTCAAACAAACCTGACCAACGGTACGCAAAAGTCATGGTTTGGTACGAACCTTGGTTTTGACATCACGGAAAAAATTGCTTTTCATTTACTAACACGTGTAAATGACTAAACAGATTCAAATATAAACATAACAGTGGCCAATTGTCCATCATTCCCTTAACAAAGGATGTGCTCAATAAGTATTATTACAAAATAATTCTCAATATTTCTCCACTTACTGACAAAACTTAAGGGTGAACATGTAGGTTCTCAAATAAATAGGAAGTAAATTCAGTTTGTCTGTCACTCGACAACAACATTCGGGGGCTTGGCGTCACAGTTCCATCGTCAGGGGAAACGAGGAAGTGTTTACCTCTCGACATATTTTGAAAATGTACACACGTGAAAAAAAATGTACACACGTGAAAATGTGTCCGTTACACCCCCAGAACAAATGGCAACTTGAACGGTCATCAATTTAGGAACTGAAAGCCCAGTATAGTGTATAGTTTGAGAACATACACTATACTGACACTTACGTATATCTGATCGGAGGTTATTTCAGTCTCAAAATAACATAACTGTCCTTAATATTCCTCTCTCTCTTGCGCTTTCTGTTTTTTTTTTTTACACACTGAATAAACGGAAGCCGAGTCTGGGGCCACATTCTTGCCCTTTCCACACTCAATTGCCAACACAGCACGTGGCTTTGTGCTGGCTTCGGCGATGGCTCCTTTTAGAAGTTCTTAATGGGTCACACACACAATATACTTTGTGTTACCGGGCAGTGAACCTCCACTGAGGGGATTGGTGGTGTCACCAGGGTTCAGGTGATGGAGAGGCAGAGAGGGAGAAGAAGAAGAAGAAAAAAAAAGAGAGAGAGAGAGAGACCCATGGGTTGATGACATACTGAGCAGGAGTTCAGACACTCGGCTCCTCTGTGTGTTTACTGCAGATGTGTGTGTGCATTTGTAAAATATGTTATCAATAGCCAACTGCACCTGTCATACACAGTTTATGAGAAAAGTGATTCACTTAATAGTGAGGGGAACACAAAAAGTCCCTTAAAACTAGGCTGAAATATAAGCTTCTAAAATGTAACCTTAAACATTTCAACGTCCAAAACAAGTTTGCACAATAAAATAAAATCTCTTTGTGTGTTGCATCATTAGGGCTGATAATAGTCGCCATGTCTTCCCTCATTAACTGTCATTACTAAATGAAAAAGATGAGATGCTGAACGTACAAGTGTTTACAGAACCCAGACATTTGCAGCTGTGCTCATTTATTCAGTTGAAGTTGCAACTTTTCAACATCTGATTTTAAAGTCAATGAAAAAAAAAAAGCCACGTCATTTCTATTCAGTAAGTGACATTTCGTGTAATGTGACCCCTGCTCTGTACAGTACATGCACACACACACACACACACACACACACACACACACAGACCTCTACCACACACAGGCACGCACACACATCGATATGTCCAACAGTGGTGAACAGCTGCATGGGTCGCTCTGGAGCGAGACCAGCCACCTCTTGGCCACAAAGGGCTGCTTGTGCCCCCGGCTCGCTAGGAACATAAAACACAAGAGATAAGACCAGACACTGTTTGCCAGGACCAATGGACCTCCCCAAAACAGGAACTGCAAGTGCAAGTGTTTGAAACACACACACATGGATGAGAGGAAGCACACACATGCATGTAAATGACACACATGTGGCACAGGTTTGAATGTATGCAAGTCTATTCAAATGATTTTTAGATGGCTGATTGAGTTATTAAGTTGGTAAGTGATTACTTTTGTTCATAACAAATGAATCAAACATGTCATTTTTTAAATAATCTCACCATTTCCCCTAAAGATGATTGGATATATGTACTTTTTTTGTCCCCAAACTGTTACTTTTGGTGGCTTGTGTCAGCTATTGTTGGCAAACTTTTGGTAAAAACGTGTTGCATTTTGACTTTGTTAGAAAACGCTGGCCCTGAGACGTGAAAGGAGTCCGGTCTATTGTGCCGTGAATAGCGGCTCAGGCAAGGCCAAAAGAAACCTGCTTGAACAATGAAGCCGTACTCTCTATTCTTTTCTATGTGGCTCTATTTCTGCTGAGTCATGATTTGTCCAGTCACCACTTGCAGGCCCACACAGACACAGGGCCACACACACCATGACACAGTAGAGGCTGTGTGGCTTGGATCAAGGTCCACTTGCAGAAGAGGAGGAGGGAAAACCCCCAAAACGTGACTGATGCCTTTGTCCTTATCGCTGCCCTTCTTCTTCCTCCCTCTATCCATCTGTCTATCCATCACCAGGCCTGTGTCTCTCCCGCTCTCTCTCTCTGTAACCTCCCCATTCCTGTCCATCTGTCAATATTGCCACTCTCCTTTAATGCCCACAAATCTCTCTGTGGTCACTCTTATCTTCGAAAATAAATTAACTACAAATGTATTCTCAATTAAGTTTTGTAAAGAGTGTTTTTTTTTTTTGAATAAACATTGCAATACTTACGATACTTTTATAGAAGTTTATAGCTGTGGAACTTAAGTATCTTAACCGTTTGTTTTCCTTACTGCATCAAAACAATTTTACTGAAAAACCTGCACGGATAAAACCGTGTGTGGTGCAAAGTTTGGTCTCGACGAGGTTTCAAACTTGGTGGATGTCTCACTCTTGCTTACTAATAATAAAAATAATACTTATATATTACTTAAGGCTTAGCTCCTTTCAAGTAGAGCTACAACTAAGGATTATTTCTTGATTAATCGAGTAAAGAATGTAACATAAAATGTTAGAAAATGTGTTTCCCAAACCTCAAAATGATGACAATGATGCTCTCAAACGTCTCAGGTTTTTCCAGTTTAAATGATTTCTTGCTAGAAAATAATCATATTCATTTAAGAAGCTAAGAAAATAAGAAAGCTTATTTTCATTGTTTTATAAACCCTCTAAAACTGAATAATCTATTCGCAAATTAGGCTGCAAAGAAGGAATAAAACGAAAAGAAAAATTAGAAAAAATTAGAAAGAAAAAAAAGACTAAGTTTTGCGAGACCGAGTTGCTGTGATGCTTGTTCTCCTTTCTTTTTGTCCTATGCAAAGCGCACTTGTTTCACATGACATCGCAAAACAACACTTGTGTCGGTTCTTGGTCGCGTTCCTGTTGAGTGCACGGACAAACTCGCTGGCCTTTAAAGTTTTTGGAACATTTGTGTCCACTGCATTGACAGGGACGCGTGTGTGTCGGCAGTTTATTTGAATCATTTCCACCTAATTCATCACCTGTTCATACACAGTTCACATGCGTTCAGTGGGCCGTATGCAGCTGTACCTCATTCATAACCTTCCACTTCACACACACACACACACACACACACTGAGAAAGAGACAGCGATGCAGATGTAGTTGCTGAGCAACACAACAAAAGAAAAAAAAAAGTGCGATCCGATAAAAAAAAACAACACAAATATTGGCTTTGCATGGTTTAGAATGAGAGTTGGGGGATTTTGCAGAACTGCAGTATGTATACAGGAGGTGGAAGCTTCAACATCTGTTTACGCAAATAAGGGTGAGCGAGGAGGACGGAGCCTGAAACACCTGGGACTTGGGTCTCTTTTGGGAACACAGAGTGTTTAATCCACAGAATCAGCTTGTCGTAAAGGAGATTACTGATATAAAAGGCGGCGGGGATATGGACGGTCACACATTTAGGCATACACAGTCACAATCTGAGACGAAAATGCATTTGAAAACCAGGAAACATTGGTTATATAGCATGTTTAAAAATGATTTTTGCAGCAGAATGGAGCCTATACCTGCTCTGAAAGCCTATTTCTGGATTATAACTATGCAGAATTAAGTGAGTAGTTTGTCTGCTTAATTGTCAGATCCAGGAAGTTCAAGAGTTAATATTAAACCGTTGATCAGTTAGAAAGAAACTGCATTCATCTCTCGTATTCAGCAATGTCTAAAAAACTCCAAACATGTGCTTTATGAGACGCAGAATTCATTACATTTAGTGACGTATGTTTTCATGAAGTGCTTCTACACGTCACAGCTTAAATGTCAAAATGTTGCTTTATTATTTGGTTCACTTAAGGTCATTAAGAGACTGAGATGACGTTTATTTTACTAGAATTAATGATTCACTATTCAGTCTTAGGACACACACACACACACACACACACACACACATACCTTTGAATGTACATCCATGCAGGGTCATTTTCACACCAATAAAAAAATGTAATGTTTTGACTGAGTGAGACTCAAAGTGTCTTTTCAAGTTCCAATAAAGATCATGATCATGAAGTGACATTTGTTTAGTGTTCCTAGTTTGTTCAAATATCTTGCCACATTTTTTTTTTTTACATTTGAGATTATTTGTGTTCACGTTGCATCACTTGTATTTTTTTATTCTTTCTCTACTGCAATGATATCAGCCTTCTCGTTGACCCCACCCACATCTGTAAACAACAGGAATTTTTTATTTTTTTTCTAGAGAATGAGACAATTTTTCTTTGTCTCAGAGGCAGAGAAGTATTTTCTCTCAAGAATCCCAGGAGATGGAATTATAATAATATTTATTATAAATCTATGTTTTATGAAAGCAGATGATTCGTGACAATCAAGAAGAACTGTATTTTTTGGTGACAGAAATAAACATAGAGATAATATGCGTACTGATGTTGAATGTAAGTATTTCACACTTCTTGCTTGTTTTTGCATTTTACATCAAACATGAATTCTGCATTTCTTTGTTGTGTTTTTGGTTTGAAGATAATGCTACAAATCGCTGTAAATGACATTTTCTTTGATTGTAATTTTAAGGTCAGACAGTAAAAATACTGGCGCTTTAGTGCTTGACTGACTCTCAAGGAGAGTGTGTTTATAATGAGCAACATCACTCAATGAGAACAAGTTTTCCATTTGTGTTACTGAGCAGCAGCAGCAGCAGCAGCAGCAGCAGCAGCAGCAGCAGCAGCGGCGACATTTTCCGAGTGTTTCAGTGATTATAACCAATTCCTGTGTCACCTCTCCGTGCCAGAAAAACATTCCACTGCCACTCTATTTGCAACTTTTATTCTTAAATCTTGTGATTGAGCATCATACGGAGAACTCACTCAACGAGACATATATTTTAAACTTTAACTGCAAAACGAGCCTACGTCAAGAGAGGGGGACGGACGGGGGACGGACGGATCCCATGTGATTGGTTGATAATTGCCATGTTTGGAATGATGGAAAGATTCTTTGATCTACGTGCCGCCAGTGTTCACGGGCAATGTACTGTACATGAAAGAGCCAAAAGCATTATCACTGATTAACAAAAGCAGCTGCGTTAAGACTAACTCTACCTTTGTTGAACCCTGATCCAGAAACAATACATTAACTATGTGGAAGGCAGGTCACGCACTCTCTTTCAAACACCCATCGCACCTCACTGGTGACTTGCACAAGCACACCCTTACCCCGCTGATAAGATTTAGACTTATTATTTCGGTTTCACTTTGACTTCAGATCAACAGCCATAACTGTAATGGGTAATCCAAAGGGTGGGCCGCACCGTTAAGATGCTGTGAATGTGTGTTGTGCAGCTAACTTCCTGCGAAAATCTGTCAAGTGGAGGCAGTGATCGCCTCTGATCAGCAGCAAACAGGATGTTTCTTAAGGGTTTGTCATGAAAGATGTGCAACAATAGGTGAGGTGTGAGGTGTGGTTTGTAACAGCTGATAGCTCTTATTTTGACTCAGCATATTGATATGCTCTTCTTCTTTTTTTCTTTTCTTTTTTTTTGCAGCATGAGGAACAAAGCCATAAACTGATTTGATAGTCGTGGACAGAAACCGTGGTAACAGTAGTGTTTTTGCTTTGAGTCCTGCATAATTGTTCATGTAAAATGGAAGTGAACTCTTCCTTCTTCTGAGTCTTTCATTCATTCTTTTTTTATTTGGATACTGCTTCCTCTTCTACTTCTACACGCTGTCAAGATGGAAATAAAAATGAAATGAGTGAATATGAGATTAGGTAATTAGAAAACAAAAAAAGAGGAAACCATGTAGACGTGTATGAATTCACTATAATGTCCTACTTGCTTGTACAGCTTCTGCAGCAGCAGCAGCAGCAGAAGTGTGGAGCCACTCTCATGCAGCCCTTCAGTCTGACTAGCGCCCTCTATGAGCAGCAGGTATTATGTGTTTCTCCGGAACAGAAACCGGCAGAGCAGAGCAGAGCAGAGCAGGCAGCTGGACAGAAACAAGTGCAGCAAAGCCACCAGCTTCACTCATGGAGAAGGCAGCGGTGCAGCGGTGCAGCAGTGCAGCCCCCCCCAGGAAACAGCTGTTCTGCTATCAGTCACACTTACACCACAGACACGGGACGGGAGTAAGTTAGGGGTTCTGGCCTCGTTTTTTATGTGGCATAACAGTGTTTAAATTATTAAATGATATAATTCTGTGTGGGATTGTTTGTGGTGTTACATTTTTTTTATTTTTTTTTTTTATTTTATGAACGAACAACAACAAATGTTTCATTCAGACCAGTGACAGATAAGATTTGATCAAGAAAATGTGGGCAATGGTGAAATTCTAAAGAGCAAAAGAACTCTCTATGATTGTTCTCACTTTTACAAACAGCTTTAAGAAAGTAGAGCATGTCATTTGGTTTCTTTCACCTGTTCATTGACTTTAAATTACTGTACACACTTTCATGGTTTCTGGTTACTGTCGGTTTGCACCTTTGCGTTTTCATGTTCTGAGCATTTAGGGGCAAAACATCACTCTCGTCAAACTTCTCTAGCTTCAAACTCTGATGAGATATGGATCTTTTATTTCATATACCCTATAAATATACATCTACAGACAATCAAAACCTCATGTTAGTGGATAAATAGTAGGAGGGGAAATTTACTATACAATGTACTCTGTATGAAATTAGTCACATGAGACCTGGTTTACATTCATTTCAATTTGTTTATGCATGATCGAGTGGGACATGTGCAAAGGGAATTTATGAGATCAAGATTCTTTGAAAAAAAAAAAAAAAATCTAAGAAACAGAAACAAAGAGTGAAAAAAGTCAATAATGTGACCAGACTGGAACTTATGTGTCACCGGCACCTGTAAGTATGACTTAAAACGTGTGTCAAAGATAAAGACGCAAATACTACTTTGAAATTTCAGTGAACAAAATGTTGTATTAAAATATCTAATGAGTTCCCTGCAAACACGAAGACTGGAGATGAACAATTACAGCCAGATTCGATAAAGACCACAGTGGCATTATCTTATCAGCCGGGGTGGAGAGAGGAGACGAGAGGAAGGACGACGGGTGTTATTTCCGTTGGCATTCTTTCACATCAGTGTTTGCAGTGGCATGACCACTCCATGGCAACCAAAGCAGAGAAAGGTGGTCACTTATCAGTGTCAATAAAGTGTCTTAAACCAGGAGTGTGACACCATCAACATGTAAAAATCCCCCTTTTGCAATGTCTCATCAATGATTTTTTTATTTGACGTGACATTACCCGAGGCTAATGTGGCCGTGTTAAGATGCAGAGAAATCTTCCCGCACAGCGAGCCTTTAAAACAAATATAAAAAATAAAAAGGCAAAAGCCACTGTGTTAACATGTGCTTAATGGAAAACATACCTGTTCTTGGTGTGTCTTTATGCGAGAGGTTTTTTTGGGGAATGTGGGGTCCTGGTAGAGTCACAGTTAATTTTGCAAGGGCAGGTGGGGAGAGAAGGGTGAAGCACAGTGGGGTTTCATATCGTATGTCTTTAATGTCTGTCTGACATTCTTGCTTGTCAAACGCCGGTGTTCCCATCCGTCTCCATGCACAGACTGTCTGCCACCGACCTCCAACAAGCACAATTCCACGTTTGCTTTCCCTCTCTTCATACATGCGCGAAGAACGGCCGCACGCACGCGCTCAAAGTCGTCCTCTCCGTGTCCTAGTTGGGACAGTATAGCGCGCTGAGGTTGACCATGTAAAATAACACTAATGGCTAAAGTGCAGTTGCCTCAACTGTATCACTAGTATCAACAGACGGACTGGGATGTTCTTTGTTCTCCCTCACACACATTTCTTTTGTGTGGCGGAAAAAGTAACGGACACAAAATCACTCCAATAACATGCTTTTCTTATTTTAGTTGACTGTTAATCAGAAGCTAGAGAGTGTCAGGTTCACCACGCCCCCCCCCTGCACCCAACATCAGTCCCAACTTTCTTTCTTTCTTAAGCCTTAGTTCACCCCAGTGTGGCCTCATAAAAGCCCACACCTCTCCTCTGGACTTCCTGGCTACTGATTGCAGCATCTGACTCACAAAAGGCAAAAAAACACAAGCTGCTGGTGTCTGTACCAGGTACCATCTGGGTCTGGTTACCCGGCAGTGAAGGCAGAGGTGGGGGCAGACAACGATGGCAGTGCGGAATGTCGTCCACCCGGCCCCCCTTTAAAACTAACCAAGGGGCCATGAGAACCTACCGAGGAACATGGATGTATGTGAAACACAGTCGTAATAGCACACAAACAATGTCTGGAAGATGTTAATCTGTTTCTTTTTCAGGGGTTTGAATTATAGATTAGTCAAGCCGAGGACCATTTCTTTAACATTACTTTTTAGTATTTTTGTTAGCTTGTAAGTCACACTAACCTGCTCTGAAACCAGTCGACACAATGTAGAATCATTATCTACAGTCATTTATTTTTCCATAAAGCATTATTTCTTTGTCTTGTTGCATCACTTTATCACAAGATAAAGGCCACTTCAGTCAAACAACATTCATGCAAACTAATCTAATTAAAATATATTCATGGCCCGATGACGCTAAATTATAAATAACAACAAACAATTGAATGGAATAATCAAGAAATTCTTTCGGATTCATTAGTGGGAGTGGGTGTGGGTGGGTCTTAAATGTCTGAAAACCACCGTGGGTAATTCTACAAAATTACATTGAGAAAATGACTAATTTCACGACTGCATCTGTATAAATAGTTCACAAAAATGACATTGATAGTGGTGCCTCCATAGAAAAAAACACACTGATCAGCGTCACTCAGCTCTGAAATAACTTAATAGCAGTTTTGTATGAAAATACTAATGATTCGACGTCATCATCAAACACTAACATCCTACTGGCTGACACGTGGAAACATTTATAGTTAAAAATTCTTGGCACACTAAATAAAATGCTTATAGTTGAAGTAATTGTGAGCATCTGTATTGCACATACAGTAGCTGTATTTGTACCCACGTGGTATTAGAAACAGAAAGAAAAAGTCACTACTGTATACTCTGTGTACTGACCACTGTCCTGAATGTGTGACTGCTGGACTGCCGTTATCTCTCAGTCATTCTGCTGGGTGACATTACTGTATGAAGGATGTCCTGGACAAAACTGATAACGCATTCCTCATCACTGAGGTCATTTCCTCTACCCACAATGCATCGTGGCCAGCTGGTGGACTAGTTTGCGCATTAGGAGTGGAGTTGACCTGTGAACCTTAATTGTTGATGCGCAGAACACATCAGGTGAAACTATCAAGTCGTGGACATGAATATTTTCACTCTATGATTGTAGTTCACTGGCTGTAGCCTGACATACAGAGATGAAACAACACCTGGCAATTTAGAATCTCCAGGTGACTTTACCTGCAACGCTCGAGGACTCGGAACAAACCCAGACGCTGACTTTACCTGCAACGCTCGAGGACTCGGAACAAACCCAGACGGACACACAGAAGAAACCCCTGACTGGCCAACAAGTTCCATCCTCCCTGCTGTGAGATGACGATGCAGCGTCTTCATTTTGGGAGGTGTGCAGCGTTAATAACCGGCCAATATGCTGACATACGTAAATATTCACTCACTGTCTTCTGTTTTTACCGTGACTTCAAACAAGTCTGGGGCTCTGTTTCACTTACTGTAAAATAAGTCTGCGACACCACCAGGACTATACTGAAACTACTGAAAACGAGGCAGCAATGAACGTGATAAGGGCTTAAATGGTTCATCTGGTGCATTCATTGCTTCTTTCTAGGCAGAAATGACGAGCTTAGTCATTATGATCGCAGTTGATGACTCTCTATAATCACATTTACTGATCTGAACAGGAAATAAATGTGAATACTAACACATGGATGTCTACAGTACGTGCGGATTGGATAGACAACACAGACTTTGACTGAATGAAGGGGCAGGGGAGAGTGTGTTTTTGAACATGAGGCCAAACATGGCCAGATCTCTGCTCTCTCAGCAAAGGTTTGGAGAGAAGCCGCTGCTTTTGGCTCGGAAAGAAGAAGAAGCCCAGCCAGGGTGGCCATGGATGATTCCTCTTTTGTTCCACCTCTGTCACCTAATCAATTTTCTTTGGCAAGTCCTAAATAAAGTCATATAGTGGTACTAATGTTTTAATATAACTCCATGTGTCTGTGGCAAAGTTATGGCCCCCAGACCTCCTTACTCCCCCCGCGCCATCTCAATTCATTAGCAGGCTGAGAGGCAGCACTTGTTCTAGTTGGGTGAGAAAGAAATAAGGAAAAATGAGCAAAAGACACAATTTTGAACAAGGGAGGAAGAGTGTGTATGTGTGTGTGTGTGTGTGTGTGTGTGTGTGTGAGAGAGTATGTGTCTGCAGTATTGGCTGTGAGGTCAATTTTGATTCAAAGCTCTCTGCGTGAGGACATTTTGACATTGTGAGAATATTTTGGCTCATCCTCACAACTTTAAAGGGCTTTTGAGGGTTAAGGCTCAGGTTAAAGGTCAGGGTTAGGCATTTACATGTGATGGTTAAGGAACTAAGGAATGCGATACATCTATGAGTGTCCACACTGAGAATGCTGTAGTGCATGTGTGTGTGTGTGTGGGTGAAATAGAAAAAGGAAAAAAAAGGCCATGTAGTTCATCCATTTTTCTCTCAAAGAAAGCAAAAGAAGGATTAATTATAGTACGAGGACAATGAGGAAAGAAACAAGTAGGAGAAGCACAGGCAGAAGAAGAGGATGATGAAGAATAAGGGGTAAAAACGCAGCACATCTGAAGTGGACTGCTGGGCTCAGCAAGTTAGCGATTACTGATTAGCCAGCTCGGTCCTGTAGGGAGGCCTGTCTGTCCTTGGCTTGGGAAACAACATAAAAGGGAGCCGGCTGTTTTGTGACGGGACTTGAAAGCTTGGTAGCTATCGGGAGACATTAGCCTTATCAATGGCCGGTCACTAGAGCCGGGCTATATGAAGCAACAAGGGCACTGCTTTTCCAGAGGGAGATAACCAGCGCATACCTCGGCCCACATTTGCATGCACTGGGGCAACAGGCAGGCAGAGACACACAATGTGATAGAAGTCAGGCAAGAAATGGTAGTTTTGCCAGCTGATATGTCATGGTGCTAATGCAAGACCGCTTGTTGGTCAACCAGTGCAATACAATGTTTCTTAAACCACTCTATCTTCCTGCCATTTTTGTAACCCCTCAAATTATTTTGAAATAAATTGTGAAATTCCTGCAAACTATCTGTGTCTCGACCCTGTCTCTGAGAATAACTGATCATGAAAGTGAGAGGTTAAGCGCAATAACGTCTTTTGAATGCTGAAAAGGACCCACTGACACTTGGTGATTGTGTGAGTTTTCCATTGCATTAAGGAGCAAACTCATGAACTTGGGTCAATGGGGGAAAACAAAGGTAAACAACATCAACAAAATGACAGAAAGACATGAAAAGACTTTCCGGAATGACCCGTGGGTTTCCTCCACATCACCATGTACATAACACATTGGACCAGGCCACAATTTTTGTTGCACCAAGAGAGAAACACATGAACACAAACACACACACACACACACTTACAGTACTTCCCCCCTCTTTACCGCTCCCCGACAGCAGCCTTCCCAGTATATTTGTGCTGATTGATTTTTGTGGGGTAAGGTCATTCTGAACAGCTGCTGATAGACGCGCAATTCATCTGGAGTTCAAAGAGTGCTCAGGTCGGTCAGTGCCATTACTGTTTGTACTTCACCGAATGACAACGTCATCAGGCACCAAGTCTTGTCAACAGCGTGGGTGGCAGGACAGTTAGTCCGTCCGTCGGTTGCTTTTCTCTATCTGCGATCACAATCACCTAATCAATGCAGTAAAGCCTTAGATGTGGAGGGCAGATTGTACACATGGAAAATACAGTACACATAATCATATTATCAGAAGTAAGACTGATTCTTCAGGATGATCACACACTAATGTGTATAAATATATACATATATATGTATATGTATATATACTGTATACATACAACATGTATCATTAGTTTTATCCTGCTTGTACGTGCAATGTCATACTTGTAATATTTGCAGTGCACAAACATCTGGAACACAGTTCAAAGAAACCCACTCCGCACTCCGGCGCCACTTTTCTGCATTAGCCCCTATCACTCCTTTCATTCTTTCATGCCTCCCCTTGTTTTCTTTCTTGTTTTTGTCCCAGTTCTAACACCCCGACCTGCCTCAGATCCTGTTTTCTTCTCGCTCAGCTGACTGGCTGGCACACCTTCCAGAGGACAAAGTCCCCGAGTGAGAAAACCCGAGGAAAAAACAGGCACGTGCGTGCACATCGGAGCACATATGTAATCATATGCAAACACAAGCATGCGCATAGTTCTGTAGAGATTCTGTCTTACCAGCAACACACAGTGATACATGCACAGGTAGGCAAAGCCGCACCATACACACACAAGCACACACTTCCAAAGTCCTCCAGCGTCATGCCTTCCCACCCTACACTTGATAAACCCTTGTGTGAGCCTGACAAAGCAGGAGAGGGCACTCAGCAGCCTTTGAACACTGGAGCATGTTGCATAAGACAGCTCACTGTACCAAAATGGACTGTATTCACACGCTGAACTGTAAGGTTGTGCAGTCAGCGCTGTGTGACTCAAAGAATCATATCTAATCATGACGCACATTCTTGTGCATGTTCTTCCGATTGTAAGAAACAACGATTGCAACAAATTCTTTTTTTTGACCTTTTGAGAAATCGCTGAGGAGGCCGATGCACTCCTTATATGATTAAATGTTTGTAGCTCATTTCAGAAAAAAAAAACATGTTCACAACCTAATCAGTATGCAAATGTTGTGTGTGTGCGACTTGTGAGATAAACAAATGTCTGTTTCCTCAGATAATGGCGGGGTATTTAAATGTGACAGGGAAGCGAAACGTTGCAACCAACTACTACAAAACAATATTTTAATATTGTTCAAGCTTTTCTATTTTGAACTTGTTCCGCTATGGCAATGGTCTGACTGACTTTGATCATAACACAATATACAACTACGGAGATTGACAATGATTAAGTCGAGCTCCACAACTCTAACTGTGACAGCCGATATGCTTGGTTGCTTGCCCGTGTTTCATCTTGAGCCACGGTTCTCAAACTGTGGCACGTGTACCATCAGTGGTATGGTCGTTGGACCAGAAATACTGTTCTACTGTCATGGAGCTGAGGATTGACTAAATAATAATAATATCTTATTGGGAATACATTTGCCTCCTGTGAGGTGTCTGTAGATGACTTTGCTCGACACCACTGTATTTTACTGTTGGCGATAATGGTGTTACTTCAGGATTCTTAATATTTTCTCAGGTGGTACTTAACGTATATATACCTAACGGTATAAAACGTTTGATTTTGAGCTTAAGACAAGACAGGTCCAGGCCATCTGTCCTTTGTGTGCCTCTTTTGGTCAACTTCACAGTGAAGTCACAACTCCAAAATGTCACCCAGCTCATTGTTTTTTCTTCTAATTAAATCCTGTGTGGTATTCTAGGAAATGTGAGATGGAGTCTTTTGTGAGTTTCACTCATACTAGGGAAAAAGAAACGTCTGGCTAACTTCCTGTTGGTTGCTGCTGTTAGCATTCCCTTCCCTTCCCCGTGTTCTTCCTCAGGAGAGGACCTCCTCTTTGTGAAATCATTGCTCCTGATATTTGCAGGTGCCTGAGACTTTAAACAACTTTAATTTAGACGCAGGCATGTCATTGGCAAATTTACTATGTCTCAAGTCACACTGTAACTCACTCACAAAAATCATTTCTATTATTGTTTAAAAGCATTTCCATCGTCACACGTTCACTGGAAGCATCTTGCTTATCATGCACACGTTAGCACAACTCTGTTCCGAGTATCAAGATCCACAAGGAATGAAAGGAGAAGTTGTGGAAGTTCAAAGCAGCAGTTTCCAGCCCAGAAGAGGAAACCAGAGCGCTCTGTTTGCCATTGATGTCATCGCCAGCAAACCACACTTCAAACTGGTAATAAGGGCAGCAGGGGTATTTACTACAAAACACAGAGGGCCTTATTTGTTCAAGCCGCACACCCCGCGTGCGCCTCCATGCTTCTACTGACGCTGTGCACTAATGGTTCCCACATCAGGCTCCCTCAGTAGCCTCAGTCACATATGACCGCCATGCATCACCATCTCCATCCACCTCACCCCCAACGGGCTTGGTCAATTAGTACGTAGCATGGAGGGCGCAGAGCAGGCTTCCGAAGGGGGGCCTCCTGGTGAGGGATGTGAACGTAGCGGCTGAGGAAGCAGAGACGCATGTACTGAAGAAAAAAAAGTCACATTTGGGATGCACTGATACTAATCTGACTTTAATTTAACTGGTAAAATGTGGATGTGAGTGTATGCATGTGTGCTTATATGTGTGTATAAAGATAGGGGTTGAGGGAGCCCCGCACGGAGTAATTGAGTCCGTATTTTCAAACAGCCCAGACCAGATCTTGACTCAATCACGTCTGGCCCCATGGATGGGGTAGACGGGGGTCTACATCTTTGTTTGACAATGTGTATGCTGAAGATTGATTTTCTGGTTCCAGTGGGAAAGGAGCAAATGGATGTGAAAGGGAGGAACAAGATTATGCATCACCGGGAAGGATCGTGCAGGAAAAGTGTAGCATTTTCACCATGTGCTGAACTGACTTCTTTTTCTTCTGCTTTTGAGGATGGCATTTTTGACAGATCTCCTCAGTACTTTGTATTCTTCTGTATTTATATACTTAAATATATATATTTAAAAATAGACCGGACCTCTGGACACCTTATTTATTCACTTTTGTTGAATGTATGTTAAGTTATGTTGATGTTTACGTTTCATGTACAGTGTGTGTTTGATTCAAAGTCAAATTCCTTGTATGTGTTCACATACTTGGCCAATAAAGCTGATTCTGATTCTGATTCTGATTCAAATTGTGAACACAGTCATGATCGTTGTCTTGTATAAAAAAATGTAAGACGTGAAATTAAATTAAATATCCACTTGCATGACTCCAGTTAAATGCTGGTGAGAAACCTGCACAATAGCAGCTTAAAGGAAAATCTTTTCATCTGGCAAAAACCCATTTTCATCAGTGTAATTGTATAAACTGTTGTTTTTTTATTACCCCAGAATGAGCTTTTTATAGCTCTACAGAGGCCGCCATTTTGGACCACCATGTTTTTCCAACAGCCCACAATGGACAAACTGAACATACTTTTAAATTATGGACATTTACATTTTCAGAAATGGATAAGGCAACTATGCCAGTAAATATCGTACAGAGGTGGAATAGAGAGAGTTAGGTGTTCTGTGATTTAGACAAAAAATTTATTGTGGTTGAATGCCCTAATTTTCTACAGACAAAGAAACAAATAACCACATACGCTATAGTCACGTAGCATTAATTTCCCTTTGAGGTTACATTCAAAGTGAAAAGCTCAAATGATGTTACTTTATCAACAGAATAATATCGTTCAACCGTGATACAAGTCACATAATGGTGTTTTAGGGGAAGTAGGATGTAGGGTGTAAACAAAGAGGATGCAATGCAACTCACCACTAAAACCTACCAGTGTGAATGTAGCTCAAATGTTGTGTTCATCATAATTCATTTTAGGAAGGAATAAGAACTAGCTAGTAATAAATGTTTTCTTTTCTTAAATAAATCAAACAATGAAAACTTATTTTTTTTTCTCTTTGGTAAGCTGAGCCACATTGTTTTTAATATATTTTTCCCTGATGATCGACCATATGTGGATAAAAAGCAATCCGCTGCTTGTCTATACGTATTCCTTTTGCAGATGTGAATCCAAACATTACAATTATCTATTATTGTCATAAATTTAGGAGATTGTTTATCCTCTGTGAAATTTCCGTATGCACGCTCTATCCATAATTTCTGGCTGCATCTGTTTTTGTTTTGTTTTGTTTTTTTCCCTGATGCCACTGCCACAGCAGAGCAACTTTGGGTTTTAAAGGAAGTGGAGAAATGAACTGCACACACTTTCCTTGTAGGCACAGAATTGAAAAAAATCCTTGGCATTTCTCAGCTCGATACTGTTGCTATACAGTATTATATCTTCTCCACGACGAGAGCTGACACAAATAACACGTTGTCTTTTAATGTTGCCATGCGGAGTGCAATTACAATCACACATTCAAAATGATTTTCCCTGTGCATTCTTAGCAATCTCCATTTCTCCACCATCTGATCTCAAACATATGATCAAAACCAACACACAACATGGTTTGAGTTTCACATCTTTAGGGATCGTCCCACACTCGCTGGGAAACTGAATGTGCGTGGGTGGGTGTCTAATACTTCCAGTTCAACTGCTTCACTACCTGTAGGCCTTGGAGGTTTTGTTCCCTCCTGCATTTGATCTCTGCTCAGTTGTGGAACAATGCCTGACCTCAGCCAGACCTGATAAAACATCCCCCACCTACCATTTCTCTTGCAATTAACATGCTGAACATGTAATTCACAACAGGATGATCTTGAGAGTCATATACAGTAAAGCCTCTATTAAATCCAGGCACCGTATCAGATTTCAAATGCTTGGTGAAATTGCAGTTCACTTTGCACTACAGGAATGCGGCGCAGATGCAAGTACTCAGCAGATAATGTGCAGTATACAATGTGAAGCCAGAAGAAGTAAATATTATGCAAAAGGGGTTACTAGTTTTATGTGAAGTCAATTAAAACTGAAAAAAAGAAAAGAAAAGAAAGACTACAAGCGGTTACAAGGATAACATGAGGATGAATATATGAATGCATGACCTAAGTCTCCCATACTGGCAAGAAACATATGAAATGAGTTTTCCACCACTGTGATGTCAGATACGACAAAATTCCATAACATCCTGAATGCACTGTTCACTCAAGAATTGGATGGCTGTACTGAAAGGGGGTACAGATCAAACGCGGTGGCCTGGGGCCGATTAGATCCAATTCCACTTTGTTACCAAGGCCTGCATTTATTTGCTGAGATTTACCATACAGTAAAGTCAGACATAGGCCTTGCGGATGAGGGCCCCTTCTTTGGAGTCTCCCCAACATATAAGTGGACAAAAGAAAAAGGGGCCGATTGTAGATGATATAACGAGCCCGGGGAGCATCTGACTTCCATTGCTGAGCTCAGCTTGTGTGTTCCACTTAGCCACTGTTTTTCTGAGGAGATGCGCAGCACAAGTCACCAAAGCCCCACACTCAAACACTCGTGATGTCATTGAGGTTCTATCATTACAGGGTGCAGATGATGCTGCGCTGGGGCTAGGTTAATTCCCACGCTTGTTTCTGCAAACTTTACTCGAGGAAAAATGATGCCGAGGAGTTTCCGGCTGACATTGAAATTGTGTGAGAAAAAGAGAGGAAAGAAGACAGATGAAAGCCAGGGGGGAAGATTTGAGAAAAATGTGAACCTCGAGACAAGATAGTGACGTCTTTTTTGTGTGTGTGTTACAATCAGTACTGCGGCATCTGTCTGAGAGCATCTTATTTCTCAGATGAAGGCAAGCACAGATATAGTACCAAATATTTCTGATAACTCCTTCAAATCTCAATTCTGCAGTTATTAACACTTATTAACAGAAGTTATGATTGCACTACATTACATAATATATGCATAATGAACAAAGGTGTGTGTTTTTTATTTAATATAAGTGGGTGTTAACTTTTAGATAAGCTCAATTGTACTGCGCCACATTCATAATGTGGCTTTCTTGAAACATCTGAGCACTTGGAATGAATTCTTCACTTAAGATAAGGAGTATAGGTAATCTGGTCCAAATAGGCCATCTGCTGTTCCCACAGCCAACAACAGAGGCTAATAACATGCTGCATCCAATCAGATTGGACCAGAGTCAGCCGAGATAAAGGCGAAGCAATAAAATGAAACAATCTGGTGCTTTGACACTACAAGGAAGAGAGCTTGCTATTTCGCTGCTGGGCCGGGGGCAGGAATGTGCTCTTTGAACCAGCTTTATTTAACAGCGGAGCAGCATGCGCACAGCACGCCCCGAATCTCCGAGCTGGCCCAGGGACCGTTTGCTCCTGGCGTGGGTACGTCAGACACAGGGCAACCAGGTCAGGGAGCTGGCATCCTCACCCCTGGCACAAGTTGCTTCCCTTGGGGGCGTAGGGGCTGACACCGAGCTCATGGGGAGCACCAGACAGACAGGGGCCTACCAAACAGCTTGTGACCATAACCAACAGTGGCCGAGAACAATGAATGCAATTATTTACAAGAACACAGTCCAAGTCTCTTTTAGTATCTGCCTATTACGCCTGTTTACTCTCACTCTCCTTGTGTGGGGCAGCATGGAAGGGCTGTGACCCTGTCGGTAAAGTCGTCAGCAGGACCTTTTCATAGTGCCCAGGGCGACCGTGCTATTCATCCTCTACTGCCACCAGGCCTCATCAGCATCCAGATGCAGCGTCTTCCCTACCAACTGCACATTTTGATGAAAAGTCAGGGGGAAACGAAGCAGAAGCAGATTTTTCAAGGTTTGAGCGAGAGAAAAAAAGCGAGCAGCATAAAAGAAGAATGGGGTTTTCTTTAAGGTGCAGTGTTGAGGTAATGTGGAAAAGATCCACCAAGGGTTCAAACAATAATACAGTGGTGAATCATTACTTTCATGCACCATTAGGAAGGAATTTCTCTTTCTTTTGGTTTTTACTGCTGAAAACCTGGTACAGGCAGACAAGTTTCTGTCAGCACTGTGGCTGAGAGTTGTGGGGGGGGGAACCGAGAGCAGAAAACTCTGCCCAAGTACAAATATTATACATTTAGCCTCATAAAATCAAATCGTAAAATACAATTTAATGTAATAGCTTTTAATATGACATATTTTTTACATAGTATAAGTGATGACTGGTGTCATTGACGGAGACTCCTTTACTAATAGATTAAAAAAAGGATTAACGACCATTAACACCAATTGAAGGTTGAACTCAGCAAATTTTCCATAGTCAGAAAGCGCTGCTTTGGGTTTGAGTGTGTTTTCTCAACATCTGCAGATTCACAGTCAAGACTGGCAGAAAGCAACTAGCAGGCACGATCATTACTACACTTAATATCACAAGCATTTCTCTTTTCAAGATTGAAATATCAAAATATCACTGATAATCTTCACCGGTAGCTTTACTTATACTTCCAGTCCCAGTGTGAATGCCCATCCTCACTACCACTTGCAATTTACAGACACCATTAACCTAACCTTCACGTCTTTATCACTGCCAGAGCAAGGTGTAGTACTACACAGTTGGAGGAAACACATGCAGGCATGGGCAATAGAAACTTCACACAGAAAAACTTTAAACTGCAGGTTCACACCCAGAACCTTCTTGGTGTGAGGTAACAGCTCTAACCACAACACCACTGTTCTGCCAGGTTTACATATGTCCTACGGATTTGTTGAGATTTTATGTCACAAAAAATTTGAGGTAAGAGCCCGTTATGATGAGCTGTTCCTGAGCAGAAACGTCCGTGTTTCATGCATTAACTTCACATTAACATTGTTTTATAAGATATTAAATCTGTAAGATCTGACAGGAAGCACATATCACCTGCTGTGGCGGCTTTATTGTGACTGAAACCGCAGCGGAACAAGACGATTTCGTTATCCGTGCTAAATCAACTCCAGCTGAGCAAACAACACACACACAATGTGAAAAACTTTACTTATTTATACAAATACAGGGGCCCAAATACAGTAAATACAGTAAGTTCAATCTCTTTTTCCCCATGGGGCTCTTGGCTGTGGCCCTTTAGGAGTATCCAGATGAAGAAAGCGTGGAGTGTGGCAGAGGGTCCTTCCATAAACAATAAACAACAGTTATCTTGTGTGCGGCCGTCTGTGTCGAGTGGCACATGAAGCCAAGCCCAGCATCTGAGAGGCGTCTGCTCTTCTTTCCACCATTGGTCTTGTCTCTTTCAATGGCTTATAAAAGTGTGGATGTGTGTGTAAAACCCAAGGGTGTGTGTCTGTGTTCACAGCACAGCACAGGGCTCCTCTGTATTGTATTCTGAAGCTGGCTGCAAGTAAAAAGGCAGAATTAAGAGTGGCGGGGGCAAGAGCGAGGGAGCTGCCAGCACACTGCAAAACTGCAGGGAGCTCCCCTAGATCCCAGCTGCCCAGGACTGGCTGAGAGCATCAGGCGAGTGCCAGGCTTCCTCGGCCCTCATGGAGGTCGTCCAGAGAAAGTGGGAGGAGTGGGAGGTACACATCAGAAAAAATGCCAAAAATAATGTCTGGGCCAATATAAAGTCGGCCTTCAGGGAGAGAAAATGCTGACATACACGAGAAAACCTCTTTCTACTGGCAGGTGAGACACATCAGGGGCAATTTGTTTTCAGAGAACAAAACAGAGTTTTCAAGTCATAATTGGTTTTATACAGTGTTCATATTTTATGAAGCACTGGAACATAGGAGCAGAGAACTTCCTCAATGGCCCAATAAAATGGTCTTTCATTATTGGTGGCCCGATTGCCTCTCCCTCTCTTACATGGGCTGGCAACACAGTGGAAGACGAAGTTTATCTGGAACGGTTTAATGCATTATTTGTCTAAAAATCAAGGGAGTGAGTTTATTTTGAAGATAATTATAGCTTTTGTTGTGTCGATGGCCAAGATAAGCAAGGGTTCCGATCCATTAACTGATTGTGCTTTTTCTGGCAAATGCCAGCACTGAGTTTGTACTGCAGTATGCCGTGTAGGAGTCCTGGCAACGAGCTAGAAGGTCCTACTAAGGGGGTAGGTCTCCTTCCACTACAAAACAGAAATCAATCAATTATTTTAATATGAAAAATATAAGATTTTTTAAAACCCCCAGTATAAAAAGTTTTTAGTATGACACATAAGGCTTTATCGCGAAGATTTCACTTCCCACCCTTCTGTCTCTACATTGGCTTGACTACAATAACATGACTCAATAAAAAATCCAGGCCATTAAACATATATATTATTCAAACCATATGTAAAGCCACTGTCTGATCAGACTCTCCCCACACCCCGAAAAAGGAGTAATAAAGTACAGGGCAAGGCGGAATGTCAGCCCTCAGGGTGAAAGTTCTACTGTAAGCCGTAATAATTACATTGCAGGCCTATGGAAATCCCCTCGCTGGTGTAGACACTTTTGCCCTCTGAGCTGACCCAGGAACCGGCTGGAGCACTCATCATGGCACTTGGCAGACGGCAGCATTTTTTCCACAGGTCCTCAGAGAAAAGCCCTTCCTCTGTAGAGGCAGGTAATCACAACAGGAGCACATCCCGCTACAGACGAGGCCAGTGAAAGCACGCCTGCTTTGTCCAGTCCGGGAGAAGTTCGGAGGCTATTTCTATGCTTTTGACAGAAACAAATGACCCCCGTGTCACACTGCCTGTCAACCTCACTGCCTGCTGGGGAGCTAATGTCAGTGGTGTTCGTCATTGTGTGTTCCCGCCCTGAGGCCACCGACAGGAAGTGAGCTCCACTACAACAAGGGGGAGAAATCATTTACATCTACTTGTGAGGGCGCTGGGAGACTCAATATAGAGGTGTTGAAAAGCTCAGGAATGAGAACGCATGTGGCATATTTGGCACGTGAGACCCTTTGATTCAACAGACTAAAATTAGAGCTACATGTGGAAAAAAAACAGATATACTGTAGAGTAAATTCAGGCCTCTGGTGGACTCCAGTCTCATAATACCTCCAGTTTCCTGCTCAGCACATTTACAGCATTATCACCAACTAGACGGGTCCCCAGGTGTGCTTCCGGTGTCAATGTTGTGACGTACCCTGTCTGTGGTTTCCATTGCTGCACGTTTTCCTCTGGAAACCTGGAGTTAATTTGTAATGTCCAGAGGGGGCCATTTGGATGCACTTCACAACCAATGTTGTGACACTGTTCTCTCCAGCACCTTATCACCGCTACCGGAGCTATCCCAGAAATGTATTTATGTCAATGTCAGAGATGCGTATTGCTGGAAATATGCACAACTGCCGTAGTACATGTTTTATGGTCTGAGAAGTGTCATATTTTGGGGAATCAACATTTGGGTTTTGCAAAAGCTGGAAATAATTTAGAGCAAAATATGGAGGGATACATGGCCATTTGTACATAAAAAAATACATTTAACATACTTTCAATGCAATTATTTCATTCCAGTTATGCATTAGAGGCGAGCATGTTAGCAAACATCATAGAGGTTGTTTGTTTCACTGCTGAAACAAACAAACAGCTGAAACACTGCTGATGTTACACCAACTGCCAACAGTTCCCACAGTCTAAACAGGAGGTCCCAATTTCAGTGGCCACCAAATACTTTGGTGACATAAATGTGGAGAACTTAGCAACAGTTCTCATGCCAGACCACTTTTCCTCTTATCCACAACTGTGACTGATCTGAGTGATAAATGGTCTTGTGTGTACAAGCTGACAGAAAAAAAAGAAAACTAATTTCCTCCAAAGGCTGAACACCATAAACAAACCCAGAGCAGGTATCGAGCTCAGGTGTCTGACTGCAGAGTCTTGCTCTTTGCTTTCATGGATGAACGAATGAATGCAGACCTACAGACGTGCATTCATATGAACCTGATGTACCTTTAAAATTTAAACCCCCAAAAGTGTCTGTGTCCAGGTGACAACCAATGGTGTACAATCAAGAGGACAAGCTTGAAAATAATAAAGCCATATGACTTACATTGAAGGTGATGGCGATCCGTAGACGAAGATCTGAACCTTTAGTCCTTTTAGCCGTGGTTAGCATGTCATCTCTAAACATGGCTAAATATCTCAGACAGCCTGACCCCCAAGCATGAGGTCGTGTGTAGGGCCACAACAGGCCCCTGGGTTTTCTCGTGCTGCTTCTTTTCTGCTTTCCATCATATCATTCCACGTGTCTTCAAGACACTGGTGTTTGACTTCACATCTGGATTAAAGAATACAGAGGGCAACATTTAGAATACACACATTGTCAAGAAAACTGTCTCAATCAAAAATACTTTGCTCAACATATGCTCTCATTTCCATTTTGATGTCTGTCATCAAGGCCCTGAGAGGCCTCTGTGTACATCCTGTGGACTCCAGATGCCCACAGTGATCGGCTCCCTCTTAACCAGACCTAACAGGACTAGCCCACCATGGCATTGGCAGCGGCACAGTCAAGCTGACAATTATTATCTACATCACTGCCCTTGCTAGCAAGCTGACGGGATGGGCAGCATTTGTCTGGCTACAGAAGACAGTATCTGTCTGCCTGTGTGGGGTCAGTGAGGACATCCTGATCCCCCCCCTACCCAATATTAAGCTAAATCAGGCTCCTTGGTTTTGTACGTCTGGAGACAGAGAGTGTCTCTAAGATCCTCGTGCTTTAAATAGAAAGTACAAAGAAAGCAAAACTGTTAATAAACAGCTGTCCTATCATAGACAGAGACGGATCTACACAAGGTTGCAGGCATGTGTTTGCAGGAAACCCGATTATAAACGACAAGGACTGCGGTGTGATTCATCCTGGGATCTTCTGATTATGTGTTCTCCAAATCCTCCTCCACCTCTCCTCTCATTACTGACTGGTGTACACCAAACAGTCACCACCACCATCATCTTTCTTTTCTTTTTTGAGTCTTTGCAACTCACTACTCGAGTAATGACAAACCTGCTGTCAGTGAATCTATGGCTGTTTTGATTTCCTGAAGCTCTGGCCACATCATTGTGTACCTCTATGACTCAGCCACAAGTCACTAAGCTTTCTGGCACAACCAAAACGCTCTTCCTTTAAAACTGACTCAACTTCATACAGGAACCATCATTTCTACCGCTGTCAACAGAGACAAGCTTTTTAAAGACCTTTGTGACTCATCGGGGAGAAGGCACAGAGCAGGCGGTATAGGCAACATCTTAGAGAAAACAATAAAATGCAGATAATGACAGATATGGCCTGTAACACAGATGGGCCAGGACTGTTTTAGACAGACACCCCCCTCATATCAGTCAGAAATTGCAGATTTCAAGCGCGCTTCCCTTGAAGGAAACATGAGTGGAATTGAAGGATCAAAGAGGGAAGACTTATGGACTTACAGTACATTATAGCCTACAGATGGTGCAAACTGGTGTTTTGGTGCGGTGATGCAGACAACTGTGTACAATAATTCATACTCTTGGTCATATGGGGAAATGGGTTTTTAAATTCTATTTATGAAAGATCCTTTCCTCTTGTTCATCATCATGTGACCTTATGCTGCCTCGCACTACATCCATCCACTGATATTTAACAGTTTGGCAGAAATTATTAATAACTAAACGGTCCCACATTGCCAGACATAATGTACCTCCTCTGTGCCGGGTCAGTGCTGGAGAATAGTCCGGCGGCAGCTGTTCTGATTTTGCAACAAAGAAAAAAAAATAAGAACACTGGATTGTTTGTATGTTTTTCCTGCAACCAATCACAGCCATCTTGAGTGGTGCTAAGACCAGGATACAGCAATTATGTGTCGGGGTAACATGTTGCGGTGGATCATTTGCACGTGGGCAGGTGATCACGTTCCGTAAAATGAACCAAGGAAAAGTCACCAAACAGTACATTTTAAATTTGTCTACTAATCTATTTTTGTCAGAACCCCGGATGCTAATAATCGGAGAACGAGGCCACCATTTTAGATAAAAATGAAACACATCAGCTACAAATTAAGACCTAATTGAACCCAACTGTTCTTCAACGTGTGCCACAAGTAGTCTTTTAAGAGGCTTTGAGGTGGGGAGATCCACTATTCATCTAAGGGACATTGTTTATTTATTTTATTTATTATGGCATACGTGTAAGATCTTAAATTTGTGAGTAAAATTACATACACATATTTGAAATAGACAGTTACTTAAACCTCATTCTGCCTATTCTTACTGTAGCAGGAGAATGCCGATCAGTTTCCAGGGACCGAATGCAAAAATTGACAAATGAGAAAAGAGAAAAAGAATGGCGATGCATCAAAGAAGATAATTTGTTCAAGTGTAACCATACTATGGCAACCAGAAATATGCGGAAGAAAACAATGAGACAAACATCATCTGGGTCCACAAGAAAATAATCTGCAATTCACTGAGATGCGACACCCGCGATAACCCTTCCCGGTCTCCATCTACAATCTTTAAGCGGCGAAAAACATCAAAGCTTGGAACAGTGCCGCATTCTCAAAGTCAAAGTGACCACTTGTCTCAACTTGGACGAGATCCGAGAACGTTTCTGACATCGGTGTCAGTGAGACAGACAGGCTCATTCAGACAAACTCGCTCCTTCCTGGCTCGGTTCTCTTGTTCTCACAAGATCCAGTGCATTCATAACCAAACAGTGGTCAGCAGCACAAGAGGATCAAGGACACAAAAAGTCTGTGATTCATAAGCAGTGCCAAAGGGTTTTCCATAATACACAAGACTACATTACAACAAATCAATACCTTACAGCTGGGAAATATAATTCATAGCTTTAGTCAACCATTGTTCCCGATGCACTCCCCTTGTGAACTCGGTGTCCTGTAAACATATGAATGCTGTTCTGTTCTATTCTGTTTGGCTTTATTCTATTCTTGTGGGTCTCTGGTAGTCACTGGAGAATGCTCCAACCCTGACACAAATCTTCTATTTACACTAAAGTTTATTTAAAGGAAATGCTCTGGAACTGATAATTGGGAGGGGGGGAAAAAAGGGATATACATAGTGGCTCAAAAATAGCAGTGCGATGGCAAATGTAGAAGGAAATAAAATAAGAAGAGGTAAGAATAGAGGGCTGGAGGATCACAAACACCACATGAGTAGAAGGCAGCGGAGCGTTCTCCACTGGTGTCCCTCTTGTGGTGTCCCTCAGTGGCTAATCTTGGGCACTGTCTTGTTTCCTGTCTATATCCGCCGTTTAGGTCATTCACTGTCTGTCGCTGTAATATACATTATACAATCAGCTTTTCAGCCAAAGAGCCGATAAAGCTGTCGACTGTGTAATACATCATATTGTATGGAATCTGTTCCCGCAATACATCTTATTACCAGATGTACGCGGGAACAGAGGAATCAAATTAGTTTTCCTTTGTCCCTCACATGGTCTATCAGCTGTAGATGAAGTGTAGTTATTATTATTTTCCCTTACATTATTTGTAATGTTGTGTTATGTTGTTATTTTGTTGGACTTCCTACCGCTCCCACGTTCACACATACATATTAATAATCTTTCTTTTGATCTCTCTTGGTCACATTTCCTCCCTGTTCCTGGACATGTACCCTCAACTATGTGTCACTCTTTCTTTTCTGCCTCTCACTGGCCCCTGGCACCATCTTGAATATTCATAACTATCCTCTGATGAGCATGCTAAATGGCTGTCAGGATGATTTGGCCACATGACAGAAGTGGATTGTCTTTGATAAGCCCCGACTTCAGCCACAACAAGGCAGCAAAGAGGAAAAGAGCCACAGAGAGAAAAGAGACATTGACCCTGTAGGGGTTTTTGGGTACCGAGTTGGACCAATGAGAACATCAGACCAGGATCGTTGGTGCAAGGCCTGGTCAGAAATGGAGAGGTCAGTAGGGGGGCAGACCCCTGCAGTGGCCCTGGGGGTGAAAGTCATTGTCACAAGGCTTTAATGGGTCCTAAAATTCCTCAACTGACCAAACGATTGAGAAATGAAAGACCGTTGTGATTCAAATAGGGCCTCTGGGGGATCCAACACGAGGTCTGCTGTTGGAAAAGCTTCTCAGAGGAAACAAACACTCTCACTGGTACCCACAAGGATCAGCCAACCTGGCCCCCCCCCCCCCCCCCCTTTTTTCACTACAGTTTCACATTTTCATATTTTTACATCACAAAACTGTGGGATTTAACTTGATTTACTTTGACCTGGGAACAAAGGCAAGCTTCCATTTCAAGTATGAATTGTTTAATTCATTTGGCCATATGGCAGAGTGAATAATTCAACATTCAAATAGCGGTGGAAAAGAAAGCATCGTAGCACAACGTTGGTGTTATTCCTGCAACGGAATGGCGTCCTTAACTATGACAAAGTAGTTGTTTTTATTAACAGCATGTTTGTGAAGACCTGCATTTCTTTATCTACAACTCTAAATAGAGGGGTCACCGTGCAATTTCAGAAGGTAATAGCTTCCCTTTGTTTATTTATTATTCTGCTAGTAGGAGTTTGGCATAAACTACAAAAAGCACCTAATCTCAACAACAGGAAACACTGATTTTGTGATTTGATAGCCCCCATGGGGCAAGTCCAACTTTCCTATAGGCAAACATATACACAAAAGCAGCTGAACTGTTTGCCTGCATAATGTTAGACTCCATGTTCCTACATGTCCAGGTCTGAACGGAAACCCTATTATCATATGTCTTTGAAGGTTCTCAGTCATCCAGGTCGTAGTCATCTTCTGTAGGAAGCTGTATAGGTGACTGCAATCCCTATTATCATATATTGATTTAAAAAGGTATTGGTTTTCTATGCCTGATGCGATCTTTAGAAATCAGTGCAGCCAACGGATGATACACTGTCTCAACTGGCCAATTTTCTTTTGTTTATTATTAATATTATTATTATTATTGTTATTAATAATAACAACAATAATAATAATAATAATAAATAATATAATATATTATTATAAATAATAATAATAATACATGTTTAATAATAACAAACAATACATATCTTAAGCTGAACACATTTGGTCCAAGTCTTTCATTTGCATTCTGTTTCTGCACTTCAAGGCACTTTTGAATACAAATAATATATTTACTAAATATTAAATGCATAAAACAGCTCAATAAAAAAAATTATCAGATAACCTTTTGGATAAAAAAAAAAACCTAAGCACACTTACACTTACAACAAAAATAATGGCACAAAGGCAAAATACACCTCTACCAATTACTAGACTTACCTCTAGACACCAATTTGAAGGAATTTAATTATCTGACTTTATTCATAAAAAGCAAAAGCAGAGGTCCCAGACACAGATCTTATACTTTAGCTCAGTTTACAGGCAGAGTTGGAATACCTCTGGTTGTTACATAAATCTTCACATCCCCTGGGAGGCATCAGGGGCTGGCACTACATGCATTGTTTCATCTGTCAGCGCTGCAACCTCATCTAGCCTCACTGCCCTGCCAAAGAGTGGACCCAGCCCAGCCCTGAACGGTGGACAAAGCCCCGACGACCACCCTCGAACCATCCTACTCGACAACCTGCCACTGGCACCCCACATTTATCAGGCTCATAAAAACATGCTCATGCACACGCACGCATGACAGAAACCTCAGTGGAAATCACAAACCTGCTCACTAATCTTCCCTAAATCTGCCCCCCATTTTGGCTTTATCTGTCCTTTGTTATCAATGCTAGAGCTGGAGAATGGGAGGAGGTCACAAGGGTAAGGCTTCTTTTCCAGCATCTGCTTAAAAAGGGGGGTGGGGGGGTGGGCAGGAGGAGAGAGCTAGGCAGGACAAGGGGCCTCCCCTTACTCAACTCCTAAACCCTCCGCGCCCCAGCCCCCTCAACTCTGATATATTTGGAAGTCTTTTTTCCTTTTTCCTTTCCTCTAAAACCCAAATAAAGTGTGTGATGGATGAGTGAGCAGGGGCAACACCTCCCCCATCAATCTAGAGCCAGCCGGGTCTAGGAGGGAGGGACGGGTGGGGGCTCCAGAGGAACTGGCAGCATGCACCCCATGTCTCCCTTATGTACACTCACTGGACGCACACATGCACAATGTATTTAGCTGTCATACACGGTGTGCAGAGACACCCACAAGTGCACATGCACCTCGAAGAAGCACGTGCACACTGCAAACACACGACAGGGTTGCAATAAGTGATGAGCGATGCTCCCAAGCGTCGATACACGCAACCCACAGCTCCACCACAGCACAATTACACAAGCCTTTATCAGCTCCAATATATTGCTCTCACAAACAGTGGGACCCCCCCCTATGATCACAGACATTCTGATAACAAACCAAAAATGCACAATTGCCATATACCAGACAGGAAGGACAAGTGAAGAGAGGAAATTAAGAAGAATGGATGCAGAGAGAAAGACCAGGAGGGGTAAAGTAAAGAGTGTGGGGAAAGGAGAGACCAAATGGTCCTGGTTAGTGGCTGCAGCAGAGAGAGAGAGAGAGAGAGAGAGAGAGATCTGAACAACAGTCAGAACACCACCAGCACAAGGAGTGAATTCCAAGAGAGTGTCGTCACCTGGAGCAAGGGAAAGGCAGGGAAGTGGTTTTAGAAGAAAAAAGAAAACCCTAGTTTAAGCCTCTGGGTAAGTTAGTGGGTGGTTTGCTTAGTGGCGTTGTATATATAGTAAACCATCTCTCTCGCTCTCTGTATATGTTTATATACAGCATGTGTGTGTGCGTGTGTGTGTGAGTGGGCATTCTCATGTACATACGGGGACGTGATCGGCATCACTCATTTAGAAGCCAGACACAGTATATGGAGTATAAACTGTTGAGGTGCAAAGACCACACAAATTCCCAGTGTGCAAAAATAATAAGCTGAAATAATAAATGACGCGATGACAGCCGTCGCATGAGTATATTATGGCATGAAGATGAATATAGTAGTAGTTAGTTGAGCGAAGTATACAGCTCACCTGCACATTCTTTGGTCATGGTTAGTGTTAGTGCTGTAGAGGATCACAGTACGCTCATTTCTTATTTTGTTGGCAGGTGTTCGTAAGCTTAACGTCTTAAAACATTGTATCATGCACAATTTACGCCACAGCTTCAGACTAAGTTTTTGCATTGGCTGTACTTAGGTTTTTTATTATTTAGGTGCACTTGCACAAAATTTAGTGCGCCCAAATTTTTCAACGCGTTGCCTTCAGTGACTGTAAGGTTTTTTTTGTCATTTCCCACATGCAGTACATTCATACTTACGTAAATGACTCTGAACAAGAGTGAGGTGAAGGTAAATGTTTGTCTTGAAGCACAAATATAGCACAGTGTGGTCGACTGTTGTGAGTTTACTGTCTCACTCGGTTAACTCTGACTTAGATGTGACATGCATGCGGCCAAAGGGCACCACCCTGAAAATAACATGACAGCCTAATACTTAATATTATCTCTATTTATCACCCAAAAAGAATCACTGTCATGAGGATGCTTTTGAAATGTGAAATGTCTTTTCTTTATTATTATGTATTATTTTGTTATTTATTTTATTGATGAATTTCCATTTTCAATTAAACCGGTGACCGGTTTAATGTTGAGGCAAAGGAGTGTTTGTCTGCGCCTTGTTTTAAAAAGGAGTTAATGTTAGCTGGCATTACATATCAAATGTTCATTGATATTTGAATCATTCTCCATGCATGGCTTCATGTCTTGACAAAACCAGAAACACATTAGAGCTAAAACAATAACTTAATCAATTACTAAAGTAATTGTCGACTATTTTGATAATCGAGGAATCAGTTTGCAGCTTTTTTCACGATTAAACCAAGATTTCTGATTGTGTCAGCTTCTTAAATGTGAATATTTTCTGGTTTATTTGCTCCAGATTACAAAGAAATCATTAAAAAGGGATTTTGGTTTGTGGACAAAAAAAGGCTATTTGAGAACTTCATCCTTTCCAGGTTTGACTATCACGGATCAACAGTTTTTTATGTTCTCTGACATTTTATGGACCAAACATTACTCAATTAATGGTGAAAACAAGCGACAGATTACTCAATTATGAACATAATCGTGAGTTGCAGCCCTAAAACACACTGATCAGATACAACATAAAACAATCCACCTGTTTTAATGATGTGTCTTTCTGACAAGTGTACAATTTGAAAGCTCGAGGCCCCCTTACCCTTACCCTACTCTATCAAAAAACACTACTTGGTTAAGTCTAACCCTTAACTTAAGCTTAACCACTGACCAAAAAGAAAAAAAACAACCTTTTTCCCAATTATGGATATGGCCATGATCCCACCATTGTCAATTCCTCCCCAATGAAGTAGTTTGAAATCTGTCCCAAAAGGTGTCCTATGACACCAACATATGCAGGTACACAAACAGTTGGAATGGCGTTTGTGTGTGTGTGTGTGCAGGCAGTGCCTCTAACCAGCAGCATTGTTGAGGTTGAGCTCATTTGTAGCCTCTACAGCCTCCAAATCTGTGAAGATCCAACTCATATGTAGCCAAACCAGACTCTTCAGACTCCAGACAGTTTGATGTGGGGACACAAACCCTTGTGTTGTCATTGTTGTTGTCATTTTTGTTTGTGGGTCATGTGAGGGCTTCCGGTAATTTCATGCCACAGATTGTCAAGTGTGTGGTTTCCTAAACTATGGTTTTTGGATACAAAATAAACTGCAGGCCTTTAGCCGTTGGGCACCCACATGACAAGATAACACAGTATGTTGTTGTCCTGAGTTCCAGGCCCGGACAACAAGAAATCCTTTACGATTCCCATCATAGCAAACTAATTACACTGCATAGATAGTAAAGTCAGAAGTCAGCAATAACGGAAAATGAAGCCACAGCCGAACTAAAAATATGGGCTATCACCAACACATAAGGAGCTGAGCTAAGCATAGCTGCACACTTCTGACACAGTGAGAGAGATGGATAGATAGAGATAGAGAAATAGAGTGAGAGAGATAGCCTAACTAACAGCTGTGAACATTTTCCATTTGAAGTGAAACATTCCTGTGTGCTCATGGTCATGCACACTCCAGCGGGCTTCCTCTCAGCTCCATGTGGTATTTGTCCCCAGCTAAGATCCAGAGAGTGGGAGAGTGAGCTGCAAACTTTCCCAAGGATACCATCCAGCCACATGCCACTCCTGCCCTCCCTCTCAGCTGAACGGCCCTGCTGTCCTCTAAACCCCCCCCCACACACACACACACACACCCTATCTCCCTCTGCCACCACCTTACCTTCCTGGTCACGTTCCATAAGAATTGACTCCTGATCAGAGAGAGTCTGTATTCTAACGACGTCTCCCATGGTCACGACCAAGTCTCTAAATAACTCTCTTGTCGGAGTAGTGTCAAAATTAGCCTTGCCAACTGTGTGTGTGACTTTATTTAGGGTAAAAAAAATATTGGCAATTTTTGGATGGATTGGTTTTAAATTGTGCACAACTGTTATCTTATCTAGATGTCTAGATTATAAACTGGCACAACATTTATGATGATATTAGGTGATACCCTGAGCTATAATCTTGCACCAATTTGAAGTTGACATACTTTCATCATAGTTTCTCTGTGACTATCACATGGTTTGGCATAAAAAATGTACACAATTCATTTATACTGAGATATAACCCGCTAATAGTGATCATTAGCATTACCATTGCCTTTGTGAGCATATTATATGGACTCTTCATTCCGGTGCCGTCAGAGAATGGAACAGCAGTTTTCATTTATGCATATTTGTGACATCTGTGGTGTGAGAATCTTGATAATGTGAGAGTATGTCATCAGTTGTTTTGGTTCACAAGATCCAGAATAAAATAAAAGAGGAAAGAAGGTCAGATGAAAACTTAACGTTGAGACAAATTTTGTTTGTTAGCTTCCTCCATTGTGGACATCTGCTCCCTCACAGGGTCATTACCAAGATGGTTTAAAATCCAATAACAGCGTAAATATGTAAATATCCTCGAAAAATGGCAACTTCAAAGACTGCAGGTGCAAATGAGCTCAAAGCTATCATGCGGTACAGTGCATCAGATGGCACTTTGTATGTTTTAGCTGCAATAAATGTTGTGGTGGCCTTGCCCTATACATTTAAAAAGTGGAAAAATTACTTTTCCTCTGCTATTATTTCGTGCCATTTTCCCTTCTCCCTCCCAAGGATCTATTCCCTGCCTGAACTCTTTTTGGACAATCCTAAAGCACTCGTATTGTTTGTTTTCTGAATGTTACACATTATTCCTGTGTATTTCCTTCCAGGAACATTCTAACACTTAGTCCCAACTTTTCCGCCCGGGGTCCAAATCCACAATAAATAGCCTGGGCATCTCTCAGCTCTCTTCACCACCTCATGGCAGTTACAGTTGTGACTATCATGAGATACAGTATATGTGTGTGTGTGTGTGTGTGCACTTGTGTTCTCAGGACCTTGGCTGTGCTTGTGTGTCCGCAGGATTTTGGGTCTCCAGTTGTGTGGGTAACATGATGCTCCGAGCCCAGCCAGTTGCCACAGATGGTAAGAGCACAACAGCTAAGCGCAAAAAGGAGAGCGAGGAGGAAGTGCTGTTATCACCAGCTGGCTCAGTGGCTCAGCTTGAGCAGTTGGTAAGACGAGTGCAGCAACAGGAACGCGTGGGTGTGCATGTACGATGGAGGCCCCCAAAGTCTGAGAGGGTGTGAGGAAGTGTTAGGAGTGTGTGCATGTGTGTACATGTATGTTGTGTCTAGGTGCAGTGCATCCACATCTGCCTGATGAGTGGGTGTGAGTGTGTGTGTGTGTGTGTGTGTGTGTGGCCTTTAATGCTCCTCAACGCGGTGGCCCACACATGACGTACTTGTAGCCCAGAGCATTTTCTTCGACCTTCATCTTGTTTGTTTGTGCAGCCTTCTGAGCGGACGCTGAGAAACTTATACTTGTTGCTGTGTTGTTTTAGTCCTGATTACCCGGCGGTTAAAGTCTAAATGTTACAGCAATTTGCAAACATGTGAGATAAGGGAATGCTGCCAGGAGAAGAGGAAAAAAAAAACAAAAAAAACCTGTAGTTTTACTTTCTCATTTTGGAAATGAATGGGCAGTCTGTCCTCATTTAGTGCAGCAGCCATTCAACTTTTTTTTTATACAGATGGCGAGACATGGAAGTAGCAGACCATCAGCTGGAGAACGTCAGGATCTGAACACCTGAAGGTCGTGTTATTTGGATGCTGAACATTAACACCTGTCTGAACTGATAAGTCTCGAAGGAATTTAGACCTAGACGAGCATGTGCTCTGACAGTTGGGAGGATGCAGCCATGAGACCTTGCGTACCAGTAAAACTAAAACAAGAACACGTTTCCCGTCACATACATTAACTCTCCTCCCATTTTTAGTTTCTGTGTGTGTGTTGTGAGTGTCTTTGTGTGGCCTTGTGGTGTTACTCTCCCCACACACTCACATGTCTGCCTGGGAAATTTGTGTAGCGTAATATATAACCATCTAAACATGTAATCGAAAGCTTCTCAAAAAAAAAAAAAAAAAAAAACACTGCAAACATTCAAGAGTCTGTTTACAGTTTAGGGGTAGCTGGGACTCCCCTACAAGTCTGCAACAATATGACGAAACACCATTTTCCAAGTGCACTCTTTCCTAGCAGGCTCTTGTCTTTCCACATTAATCTTTCCATATTTACATCTAAATCTAAAAAAAAAAAAAAAAGAACAGCCAAGGCCGACATTCCCTTTCTCTCACTGTGTCATCCCACCCTTTCCTTTAAAACAGTTATTGTTAGCACGTTTCATCACTGCAAGCCAAACAACAAAAGGGAATGTGCACAAAAGCAAAGCTTGACAAACCCCTGACATCATCTCTTTCTGGTCTTTTTTTAATAGCCTTTTGATGTTCAAATCCAGCTCCACCTCTGCATACTACATCTTTAAGAGACTGGAGCTCCTGTTAGGGAAGGCACTGTTACATAACAGACACCTCTGCCCCCCCCCCGGCCCCTTCCTTTGCACATGTTTCAGAGTGTGACAAGAGTCCAACAGTGAAAAACGGGACAGAGGACCCTCTAAGTGATTGGAGATGGAGGAGGGAGGACAGAGGGAAGGAGTGTGTGTAGTAGTCCTCACAGTACATCATTCCCCCTCTCTCTGTCTCCTTCCACCCTCTCCCCCCAGGCAGCAAGCCATCCCCTGTCCATAGACAATGGGAGTGTTAAACCAAAATAGTACCTTGTTTTAGCCAGGCTTCCTGCCTGTGCAATGGCCTTGCAGCTCTCTTAACGCCTTATCAAAAGGGGATTCAAGTGGATTTGTAAGACCACAGTGGGGGGGGGGGGGGGGGGGTGGACTCATCTCAGGGATGAGGAAGGACTAAATTACATACAGTATCTCACACGATGATGTCGAGAATAAGGCATGGGAGGCAAGAGTAGTGCGTGTACATCACAAAATTTCATTTTGGGAGTCTTCTGTTTTTTTAGGAGTTAGGTCTTGTCTATTTTCGCCACGTGCAGCTGCAGCAAATTCATCTCGTTTTCAACATCTATCAAACAGAATGTTTCACAAAGAAAGTGTTTACAACATTTCCTGTAGCTGTTTCAAAGTAAAAGCATATAAGGTTTCTTGCTAAATGAACCCATTCATTTGTTTTAACAAGGCTCAATCAACATTTATAATGGGGCCGAATGATCAGTCAAGTCAGCCAGGTCATTGTAACCATCCAGGTCATAGCGACTGGACTTCAGTTTACTACTGACTGTGTTATTGATTTAGTATGGATATCACCAAATTATTAACCTTTACTACTAATTCAAGGATGAGAACTAGATATGAATCATGTCTATTGGTGTAATGCATTCATGTTTAGCTTTTTTTTAGCCTAACATCAGAAAATTAAAAAAAAAGAGCACTTAAACTGCAGTCTTTGCAATTTGCAAATTGTGTTGTTTTTTTTTTTTCCAATTGCAAATGTGGTTTGAATGATGATTGGTCATCCCTTAATTATAATGTAAGTTCCTGGCATTAAGTGAATACAGACCTACTTATTTATGGCAATTTCTCAAAGGTAAACCATACGGTAAAACATAGGGCTGGCAGCAGCAGTTCCACAGACACACGGCAGACAACACTGTGTCTGTGTGAACAATAGATTCAATGTGAACATTGAGTGTGGCCTAAAGTATAAAGGAATAGGTGAAGAGCAAGACAGTCTGCACCAGTGCTCCAGTGCCAAGGTTAGTTAAGATACAGATGGAACACATCTACAGGCTGATGAACCTCTGCTTCCTCTCTTGGCCTGCATGTAACGCTTTTGAGATTAGTGGACTCAACAGTGACTCATGTTTCAGAGACAACAATGAACACACATGTTGTCATAAACAGGCTGATTTCACCCACATAATACACAAATTACGGCTTTAAATAGGCTTATTCACTGAGAATTCCCCCAGGAAACTTGGCCTGGAGATGGGGGAAAAGAAGTTAAGGGAAGTCTGAGAGACATTTGCATTATCATATGAATATCTGTTAAGTGGGTCATAAAGTTAACTGATTTCAGACTGGTGCGTCATCAGTTATGTGGAATGTTGATATAGGTAAAAATTGTCTCCTCATCATAATGTGCAGATTTATTTATATTATTTACAGATAACAGTTATGATTTGGAGGGCTTTGTTTTATTAACAGTGGGAAAGACTGTGGGGTAAACACTTCAAAGCAGTCAGAGTGGTATGACAGTGGGATCATTAGCATCAAAATCCTGATGCACCACATCAAGTTCTGAAATGTTGTCATTCCTTCTCATTTGTAACCCAAAAAAAAAACAAAAAACAAACGGCAGGTCAGGACTTGAACAATTACAAAGTCTGGATACGTTATTGTCTGAGAAAACAGCGTTTTGTTCTTATTCACATTTGAGCTCGCTGGCTTGCAGCCGTGGGTGTAATTGCAATCACAAAAATTGAGCACATTTCATCTGATAGCCGTTCGGGTTTGGCCTCCAGTTCACAGCATTGGGCACGGCGTTTGATTCCTGCTTTATTTTCCTAGGTCTGTATATTGTAGCACATTCACATAATGTGGCCCTAATTGGCGCTGTTCATTCCAGTTAAACGCTACCAAACTGAGAGAGCCGAGCAAGCTCCAATCTCCATCACTGTCAGACCCACAGCAGTTTTTGTTATTCATCAAAACAAAGCAACAGTCAGGAAAACCAGAAAAGTAAAAGCCACTTTCGCAGCAGACATAGACATATTTGCAAGCATGGGATATTAAGAGCTTAAGACCACATAGAGTGCTGGGAGATATGAGATTACTCACTATAATTCTAAGAAAAGTAAACAATTTCTCTCATGCTGTTTCTAACTATATCTCAAATGCTCTCACTCTCTCTCTCTCTCTGAGGCTATATGCTCTGTTTGGTGACTTTCTCTGCATTGTCTGGAGGACAGGTTTTGAGAAGTTTTGGCACAAACCATCTGAGGGCAGTGGGGGTATGTCTGTGCGAGGGCCTTATTCATGGCTGTGGAAATATGATGCAGTGAGTAGATGCCGGGCATCCCATCTGTAGCGCATTCAAAGAACATCGTCCTACTGAGACCTTCATTATGTTGCCATGGGGAACACATCGTCTCTGTGGCCGCATCACTGACGACTCTCTGGTTTTGTACTCTCCGTGTATTACACAGGGCAGTGGCTAACAGGGAATGCACCTTGTCGATTCCTCGAGCAGCACGCGTCCTCTCCCCGGAAAATACCCCCATTATGATCCTGGTTGCAACCCATTGGGTTACTGTGGGAACTCTGTGGAGAGCACGGTCCCGTTAAGACCGTGCTCAGTGATCCGAACACATGTGGACAGCGCTAAGTGCGACTGTTCACACCTGTCAAGAAAATGCATCTCCTTAGACCACGTAGGATTGGATCTGGCGTCCCTTTTATTCAAACACGCGGTGATGTCATGACCGACTTTTTTGCAAGAGCAAAATATGTTTTTAAAGAGTCTGACTGTACAGATGTGACTGCTGTCAGCATGTTTGTGTGTGTGTTGGCATTCATGGAGTTCAGACTTGTACTCAGCGCAATCTGCCAGTCGTTAAATCACTCAGGAAGAATGTAAATACCGGCTCTGAACAAGGTGCGTATGTCACTCTGGCTACAATGATCTTTTTCTGTTTTATACCACATAATTGTCATTAGAATAGAATAGAATTCTACTACATCATTATCCTGCCAGAGCAGCAAAATTGTCTTTGGCCTCTCCTGTACCAGCTGCAATTACCCTAAAGGACACGGTGTACTTTCAGGAAAGTTGCTGAGGGGAAGTTTCTAAATGACTGTCAAAAGACATTGGTTTATTTCCTTCAAAAGCACATTTATCGTTGTGTGAACGCACAAAAAGGCCTGTGGCCAAAAGCATAACGAGCTGTGTGTGAACATGCACAATAATCGTGCACCGCGAACATGTGATGTTCACATGTTACGTGTGAGCGTCGGAGGATTGTCAGAGCGCCAACTGGAAATAAAAAGAGCACAATCCACAAAACCAAAATGACTCAGAAGAACAAAAGGGATGCATTGATCATCAGTAAGTATACTTGTGTCTCCAATTCACAACAAGTAACACATACCAGCAGCACTTGGGATAGAATGCAGTCTCATACAATTAACAACAATTGGTTGCATTCCCTTAAGGATTTTCCCAGACAAAGGTCCTTCCCATATCAATACTGTCCTGAGCTCCCTCCCTCGCCTGCAGTGCTGTGGTATCATATCTGGCCTCTTTGTGCACAGGGGGATTTCCAGCCTCTGAAACGGTGAGCTGGTTGGGAATGGGCAACCAACCTCTGGGCAGCATTTCTTTAACCGTGTGGGAACGGAGCACTCCATGTGGGACAGGATGACAAAGTGACAAATATGCACATATGGCTTTTTTTGGGCACTTGCCGTGACTGTGTGACAGCGATGGGATGAAACCAAGCAATATTTTAATAATAACAACAATAACAATAATGGATTTTATTTATATAGCGCTGTTCACCAGTTGCTTTACATTCAAAGCATGGCATAAGTAAGATAATTAAGGTTTAGTTAAGCTCTTTAAGCTCGTATAGATTTTTTAAACTTTATTTATACCTTAAATTTTGGTATGAATAAATCAACATCCCTCATCGATTTAAATGAAATAAAAAACTATTTTAACACTTAGAACGCAGAGCATTTTGGCTGCTTTTTTCCATTACTATGTTAAAACATACAATATATACAGAGGATATAAGAATGTGCAATATTGAGCGTCTTATATCCTTTTTTACAGCACAACCTAGGAAATCTGATGAAAAATTTCTTTCATTTTCAGCAGCGTTATAAACACACATAAGCAAAAAGTACTCAAAATTAAAATAGGCTCATTTTCATGAACAAAAAGAAAAGAAAAACGCTTTATTGTATTGATTTCTGCAGAAATAATGCTACCTCTAAATATATAAAATGAATCATAACTTTGACTCAGCAACACATAAGAAGACGAAAAAACCCTGCACCTTTTAAAGCCTGAATATGTGACCTATAAACACACACCCACAGGATGTCCATATAAGGAGTTGGGAATTTTTCCCACGGCAAATTACCATGGGTGCACCTGCGGCACAGATAACAGGGGTTAACTATAGCTATACAGTAACTAATTGTGGAATGAAGCAAAAGGAGATCACGTCCATCAAAGAGAGGAAACAACAATCAGTCAAATCTGCCTCAAAACCCTTCACTACATTTTTAAAAGCCCTAATCAGGATTGGCTTGTAGCTGTAAATCAATCTGCAAATAGTTCCAGGCAGCAGAGATAGAGCAGATAAAAGCACGTTTGCCATGTTAAGTAGAAACCTGTGGGACAGTCAGTGAAAGAGTGTCATTAAAGCACAAACAATAATAATTACCTGTCTTGTGCAAGACATACCAACACAAAGGTAAAACGACAAGCCTTTTCCTGAGCAAGTGACAGGACTGGAGTTCACAATGTGACACAGCGCGTGGGTGTTGTGTCTGTGTGTACTTTGTTGGCCACAAAAGAGATACCAAGTGAGTGACAAGGACTTGCTCTACCAACACGCATTCCAAACGCAAAGCCAACACGGATCTGCCCGTCATATATCAAGATGAAAAGTCAGCAAAAACATTCCATCTGTGAATGAAACGATGAGTCACAATGATGAGATCTGCTGCCAGTTTCCAAGCGGTAAACATCTCACAGACATTAATATTACAATGTTGGCTTGACACTAAACTAATTAAGAGGTTTGTGTATCTCAGTGTTCATTAACACCCCGTTGTGGAGGCAACATTGTTTTGCTCTGAGTGTGAGCATGAGAATGAAAATGTGCAAGGACTTTCCATGCAATAATGTCCCCAGTAATTACTGCCAAGTGCTACCCCCCAGAGCTAACCCTAACCCACACACACACACAGAGATCAGCTACAACTTTCAGAACCACCTGCCTGATACAATGGATGTCCCTCTTGTGCTGCCAAAGCAGCTTTGACCTATCAAGGCATGGACTCCACAAGACCTCTGAAGGTGTCCTGCGGTATCTGGCACCAAGACGTGAGCGGCAGATCTTTAAAGGAGCTGGGTGCACTTCTCATAAATGTTATTGTGGCTCTAAGGGTTATGCCAACTTTGCATTCACCACCTCTGTTGAAAGGGGTTTAGGGAAAGTCGGGCTCGTGCTAATCAGCAGTGCAAGTACTTTATAAATAAAGGTCCTATTGACCCAAATCATGTCCAGCACTTGTCTGTGTCCGACTATAGGTAGGCTAAAGACAGAAGGGGCAGCCACTATGCTAACTTAGGGGACTGCATCCGAGTTATCCTTGGCTGATCTAATCACCTTTCCGAACACTGCTCTGGGATGTGACACTTTTCTTTAATGACCAGTTGTCAGTGTTTACTGCAGCTGGGAAAAACATACAGTAATCTCTTTGTGTGTTTTATGCGATGCAGAACACTGCCCAGAGCATCACACTGCCTCTGCCAGCAATATGGATTAGAGGCCAGCAGTGTGGGGTTGGGAATAATTTCAGTTTTAATGACTCTGCTGATCAATTACAGATTTGGTATGACGTCCTAGTTCTGATTCTTTTTGTATTTGTTGAATAATAACATCTAAAGCAGCATCCAAGTGGAATTTCAGCAGATTTATGCGACTGAAAGTCTAAATTTGACATGATTGATACATTATTCCACAATTCACTCAAATAAATGGTGAAATAAAAAAACAAACAAATACAAATAAATGAGTCTCTGAGCTGGATGTGACACCACTTCTTATGAAGCAAAGTGTGTTGAATGTTTAACACTTTCCAACTTTCTCGGCATCTCTTTATGGCATTTGCAATTAAACGAAGAGAAGGGGAAAATAGGATCAGATGTGACATTTAAAACATATGTATGTTAATCATAAAAACACATCTGTATTATGTTAGCCGCCTGTAAGAAATGGAAATGCAAATTGCAAGTGACTAAAATGTATATGCATCATGTGAATTTGCACAATTAATCAAAACAAAATTCTGATAAACCGAATGCTGTCCTTTTGTCCAAGCAGAGCTATAACCGCACATTAATTGTGTTACCAAAGCTATTTCTCCTTTCAAAAAACGTTCTAGTGGAAAAGTGTTTCTCTCTCCAAGTGGTGCACAGTTTAAAAGCCTGAAAATGCTCTTATGACTACTCTGCAGTCAGTGTGAAAAATTCTTTGCATGCTTTTCTGATCAAACGGAATTATCACTAACCAAGCGCGACTTATAAAATGCTTTTGAAAGTGAAAGCAGACTTAGATGTGTTCATTAAGCTTGCAAAGATGTAATTTATCAGGGAATAAAAAAGAATAGATCCACTCCAGTCCTCCGCAATGAAAATGATCACGTAATCATGCATATTAATGGTGTAATAAAGTAATTTAAATATAAAGTGACAAATTAGATGCAATCGGTGATACACCAGATACATCCAATTACAATTAAGTGCTCCAACAAAGAACCTCACACAGAGTCTGTGACCTTCCATAGTGCAGCTCTTGTACAAGCAAAATCCTAATCTTGTGTCTCAGTGACTGAATCACTTAAAAAAAACTTGTCTGGTGAAATGGTCAGTAATAAGTAGACAGAAGGTTAATCAGATCTGCTGGACAAATGCAGAAAAAACCCCCAGCTGCATAGAAACCATTCTTCTATTAACAGACTTGTAATTGCTGAGACAGACAGACAGATGCGGCTTACAAAACAACTCGTGAGGAGGAATGCCAGCCATTTGGCGCGTACAGTACAACAGATGAATGGCTTTTGTTGAGGGGTTTTACCGGGCCTAGTTGACAGAGGGCTAAAGTCAGTGCTCCAGCCCTGCAGACAGACGGGACAAAGACAGACCAAGAGTATTTTGCCCACAGTTTTTTTTTTCTTTTTTTTTTATCTGGGGGCCTTTTCACAGCTAATCCACCGGGCCTGAGAGGAGCAGCAGGACAGGTCAGCAATGCTGCTCCACCTCTGTGGAGGCCTGAGTCTTTGGCAGCATTATAGAGGCAGATAAAGGAGCTAGACGGTGCCTTCTGCGTCTCAGAAGTCATTTTTGTCAGACTGATTTTGATCCCTGACATCAGGCTATTGGAAGTAAAGCTAGTAGGCCCGTGGCTCAGTTTGATGGCCAGGTAAGCCGCTGTAGAGTCTGTTGTTATTACAGTCTGCCCCAGCTGGATGGTCAACAATATGGCCCGACTGTCATGAGTTCAAGCACACACATCCACACCTTCCATTAACTGCATCCTTCCCTATTTTCTGTCTTTCTCTTTCTCTCTCTGGTTCTTTTCCTCAGCTCTTTACTCCACTTCTGGACACCCTAAATAACCCAGACCACCTTTTTGAATGGTGGCCAATGTCTATGAATCAAAAGCACTCTAAATATGTCACATTCCACATGGTATCTATCTCTGTGGTGGCAGTACTTTCTCACAAAACTTAAACCCTATTTTTCTTTGAAAGAGAGTACTGCATTGTTGCTCGAATTATCCATCCAAACCCTAGCAACTTCCCCAAATTGGTATGCCACAGGAATTCCTGGCTCCGCTGCCAACTTTAGCTACCTGGTAAAAGGGATTAGGGTTGCTTTATCCTTTATTCAAGAATGCGGAATGGTTGAACTTCTGACCAAGTCAGACAGGCTTGACATTCAAAGCCTGTGTTCCAGGGTGATGTCTCCAACCTCTGTTGTCATTCTCTCAGCCTTTAATTTCTATTAGGACAATTGGACGTCAATGGCACTTCATTAACTGATTAAAGCAAAACCTTCTGTACTTATTAAACGGCTGCAACAACAAATCTATTAATGGATTACTGGAGAGCACAGAGACTAAGTACTCAAGCAAGGAAGGGATAATCAAACACAGGTGAAACCAATTAGACACAGGTAAATCACGTTAGGGTGGGGTCGACAATCAGGAGGGAAGACAGGGCAGGAAGTAAAACTTAACAAGGAAAAACTACAAAATAAAACAGGAAACAGGGAGAAGAGAAACACAGCAACAAAGAACTAAACACCCATGGTTAAAGAAAATAGAAAGTCCAAACAAATAGCACCTGGTGAAACGTAGGGGTCATGACAGTGAGTGTTTCTAATCAAACCAAGCACTCAAAGGTTTCATCTTTTTAAAAGGGAATAATTTCAAATTTGAAAATGTAATGTGACATTTCTCACCATTTTTTGTGTGGTTGAAACAATTTTGAAATTGAGTTATCGGTGGAATAAGAAAATGACAAACAGAGAATGTGTCTTGCAGACCGACAAATGAAAAGTGATGAGAGGGGTAAATAGGGAAGTGATGACACAGAAGCGTTCATGAATGTTGGAGATCAAACATCATTTTAGAAGAAGGTTAACACCCTTGCAAATGCTTGGCCAACAGCCACATCCTTAATATAATTATAATCCTAACATTCATGTTTGAACACCATCCATCCCCATCAAAGATGTGGAGTTCCAACAGGTACAATCATGTGCCCATCCCACTCCTCCTCCTCAGTATGCCTCAAGGCTATCATGTAAAAATAGCTATCATTGATAGCATTCCTTTGTCATGACACTGTGCTTAAGGTGACTACCACTCCCAGTAACCCAACAGCAAGTCTCTCACACTCAAGCCCATTCATGAATACCGTCCCTGTTCAAGCCTTCTCATTAGCCTCGTTCAAGCCTTCTCAATAGGTGTCGATGCTGCACATGGGCCCATCAAAACATGAAAAAAAAGACAGGGCCAAAATATTTAGCTGCTATGGTCGATGCCAAGACATCTTCAAGTAAAAATCATGAATCAGAGAAGATGCAGTTTGTATCACATCCAAAATCTCTATGTTATATGGGCAGAAGTTTGCTACAATGTTTTTTAAAAGCGGTGTAACAGCTTTACTGTATGTACTGCAAATCACAACATTAAGTTATTAATTGCATAAACTTGTAAAGATCTACTGAACAAAACTGAATGTGGGAGGGGTGTCTTAAAATTCTAAGAAACTGTCACCAGGCCACAGCCCAAACTATGATCAAACACAAAAAACCAAACCTCGTATTTATCTCAAATCAAAACCAAGCGGGGCTTTTCCATTTTTGGTTGCTGCCTGCTCAAGTGATACCACATAAGACAAATGAACAGTATAAAAAAATAAGCAAAGAGTCTTACAAAACAAGGTGTGTCTCGGTTTTGACAAGGTAAACGCGTCTTCCTCTCGAGTCGAAGAGGAATCAACAGGAACTTCTTTTAATATGTTTATTTTAAAGATGAAACAGTGCACTAACTTGTTTGCATCTGCAGAACTGTCATTTAGAAAGACCTGTTATGCTGCTTCTGCAGTTGGATGAGGCGTCTGTCTGGTTAGTAATTCTAATACCCAGTCTGCAGCTGAGAGCCTCTCTCTCCTGTCTCTCTCTCTCTCTCTCTCTCTCTCCTTCAGTCAGCTTCACAAGCCAGTGTTGCTGTCCTTCACAGGGGATGAGAGGCACCTGTGAGGGGGATGCTGCAGTCGACCTTGCTCCCTTCTCTCATTTCTGGAGTCCAGCTGACGTCTATCAGAGGGCCAAGTCTATCAAGGACATGAACGCTCAGAGAAAAAGAGCTACACTCCTCCACCGGTTGACTAGAGTTCAAAAAGAGAAATGGACATAGTTCCTCTGCAGATATCTATGCATCTGCACCACTTTAAACATGAACTTTCAAATATTGCTGCTCCATTTTAAACGTAATCTCAGCAGCTTTTTTTTTTTTTTCTTTTTTTCCATTCCTCGAAAACCTCATGGCAGCTATAGCAGGGAGGACTGGAGCTCTGGGCCGACACCTGATGCCCTCCTCCTGGCACCAAGGGCCACTGAAAGATTCCTCAGGCCTGTGAAACCAGCCGGCTGTGCACGGGGTTCAAAGATTCAACAAATTCCAGGGCAGCTCTCAGGAGGGAGTTACTTTGTGAACGGCCACACAGGACTAAAAGCCCTCAAAATATTTCAGAATGTTAATTATAGACTTACCGAACACATCTTATGTGTTATAAAAGCTCTCTATTGAATGCTTTATTGTAAAGACACAGTTATTTACAGTTGTAAACTACCAATAAAGTTTTGCTCTCAATTACTGACATCTCAGATTACCAATGCAACAATTCCATTAGGATATTACTCGAGTGCTTATGTGATTGTAACATGATGAATGGGAAAGACTACACGATGATCACCTATGGCCATATGCAGAATTAGATGATGAGGATGAAACAATATGCAATCTGGGACTCTTAAAAAACTTCCTGTTGGGGTGGGAAACTGATGGTGTGTGTGTATGTGTGTGTGTGTGTGTGTGTGGGGGGGGGGGGGCCTGTCCAGATGGACTGAGGGCCAATATGGACGGAGCGGGGTCATAACAGAAACCAGAGTATCAAAGCTAAGAGGGCTTATTCCAGAAACTTGGCACTTTCAAGTAGCACTTATCTAGGGGTATCATATAAACTTAACCCTGCTGTCAGAATGGCTACATGGAAGGAAATGAGTTGAGGGTCATGACCTTGAAAGCACAAGTCAAACGTTGCTGGCCATGGCACACAGAAAGTCACAAGGTAAGCTGCACAGCCCCAGCTTCAGCGTGCCAGATGGCTCCAACATCTGAGTCGACGGCTGAAAGAAATCTCTGAAGACCTGCGTCCTGTCTCAGGCCCCTCCACAAGAACAGCAAACTGATACATAAGTAACAGCAACTGTTGCGGGGCGACCACACACCACTTTGAACTCATTTCCAGTCATTTATTTCCCACTAAATTCAAAATCTCATCACTGTCAACATTTTTTAAAAAAAGGAGGAAGATTAGCAGAGAAAATTCACTGTTCAGTAAGATCTCATGTGCCGTGCTTGATCATCGAGTTTGGACAGATTCAGTTTCATGTTCTCGAAATTCTTTACAGAGTCGCAATATTTTCTTTCGCAGTGACAAATATTTTTCGTCTCCCTCCTCCAAACTCCTGGCCAGCTATATACAACCTAGTGTGAACAGTGTCATGTCATTAACCACACTGTCAGCACCACAAGTGGGCCATAATGATGCATCACTACTGTGCTCCAACATCACTATGGTAACAAAAGTAACAAATAATTGATGCAGCACATCCTTCTTTTTGCACATTCTCTTCCGTGACTGTCACTTCCATTAATCTTCGCCACAGTTTTATCCGAACATGGTAAGTGTCAGCAGCAGCTTCTGAGTGTCTGATGAATGTGCCGGAATCTACCGTATCGGTTACAGCGAGAATTAAGCACAGATTTAACATGAATGACAAGGTCATCTCAGCACTGTGCAAGTCTCTCTTCAACTTCCCCTTGAGCCTGGTTTGCAGTGGAGCGAGAAATGCTGCTAATAAATGTTTTTGATAAATTTGCATTAATGACTCTCACAGTGTCTGCTCGCACTAGATCCAGCAGGTTAATATTCAATCTAGGGCTGCAGTCTAGCAGTTAATCGATCAATTAGATATAGATTACTACAAGGGTCAATTAATCAGTTCATGTGATACTTAAAAAAATATAATCACGTTCTCTGAAGGTTACGTTTTCTCCAGAGTGATAATAAAAATTATCTCTGTTGATTTTGTCATCCGACAGTAAAATGTGTTACTGACCACCTTGCCAAATGTAAATGATTAAAAAAGTCGTAAGTGTGTTAAAAAAGTAAGCTTGAAAACATGCACATTTTCAGCAACATTCTCTGAGGATCCAAACACACACACACACACACACACACAAAAGCTTGTATTTTGTATATCTTAGTGAGGACACATCATAGCCATAATTCATTCCCTAGCCCCTTATCCTAACATTAACTATCACAACTAAATGCCGAACCCTCACCTTAACATAAACCCAATTTCAACCCTTACACTAAAAGCAGGTCTTAACCCTGAAAAAGCCCCTTAAAGTTGTTTATATACACAATATACACATACACACACTTTAGTGGGGACCAAAGCAGGTAACGTTGCTTTTCCAATATTAAACTACCCGTTCAACAAATATATAAAAAATAGCTTTGGTCAAAAAACAAAGCCTTATCCCTGATCCCAACCATTATTTGTTCCTAATTTTCTCATTCTTGGGAATTAAAATAAATGGCAACACTTTTAAGCGTGTTTTTGCTTCCACGGGGAAGACACATTGTGCACGAGCAGGTGCACTTACCCACGAGTTTATGATACACTGCTGATTAAGTGTGCCAAGGATTTTTATATCATTACAGCAGTTGAGTTATGCTAACTATTGCTCTGGTGAGGCACCACCATTGAGCCTTATTTTTAGGCATGCCTAAAAAAAAAAAATGAAACAGTTTCCAGTCTTTACTCTATAATTCTTTACTCCACAGTTGTAATTGTTTTCAAATGTTGTCAGCCACTGTTTTCTAACATGTATTATGTGTGAAGAAGAGAATCTGCTTTAATAGTTTCTGGTTTTTCTTAGCTCTGAATATTTTTTGGACAACATTACGTACATATTTACGTATTTGAGAAATAGTTTTTGGTTGAAACCTTTTTTGGACCAACTGTTGGATAACTACCAGGGCTAGTGGCTTTAACACTTATCTCCTCAAGACTTGTGCACTTCACAAGTCATGACAATGTGCCAGGCTGACAGCAGTTTTCCTTTATGCATTTGTATTACATTTCTAGCTTTATACAAATTGGTGCTGCAATTTGAAGAAAGCCTGCCTCTCATCCCTGGTTTATCCCACCTGGTCTACTGACTGCACACTTCAAACCTTCAGTCACCAGTTCAGCCTGAGGGCTACTGCACAGTGCCATTACACATGCACAATAGCTCATCAAGGTGTCTTATTTCTGAGTCACATTCTTGGATGAATGCAACCCTGAAATCAAATCATGTGGAAATGAACAGACAATAGGAGGTCTCCGGTCTACAGGCTGATCTGTGGATGGGAGTTTATTGAATTTTAAACTGTGCAAACAAAAAGAGAAAGCTTTAATAAATGGACACTAATCGAGTACAAAGTCACGAGGTGAGTATTTGACTGTACTTGATTAGTCAGCGAAAAAAAGTCTTTTTTTCCCACCATCAGTGAAGAGACCACAACATTGGACAAAATGTGTAGAAGAAACTCGAGCGCAGCATTTCCAAATCAGTTCCTCTGTTCCGATTGTGTTTTTGTGTATGTGTGGTCTGTGTGTTTTTCAATATGTAGCAATATATGTAATGAAACAGACTCTTATGAAATCATATCACTGGTGACCTTTCCCAGCACTGACTCTAACTGACAAGAGGGAGTGCATGTGGACGTTACCACGAGCAATCTATAGGTTTCAATCAGGTGACTCTTTGATTGGTCCATATACTATAACTACTATTATTTTATAATGAGAATTATTCAGTTCAACACAAAACCATTACAGGATAATGATGCCAAATTAGATAATTACACACATACTTTATTGTCCATCTTTTGACTATAATTATACATGCTGCACATGCTTTGTGAAACAAGCAAAAATGGAAGTCAGTATGAAAAATGGTAACACTGAACCGTAAAGTTAATACTGGTTTCTGTGCCCATATCCTGTGATTATGCTTTCAGTACTTTAGTACTTCAGGACCTGGCTTTCATAACATGAGTTGCCGACTCATCCTGAGAACTGTCCTGAGGACAAAACGGAGGACGGCACCCTCGCAAAAGCAGAACAAGACTGACGTGGTGCATTCAGTAGAAATGCAGAAATCAAAAAAGCTTGTGTCACGGACAATATTAAGACAAATATTGACAATAAGTAATTATAGTCAGTCACAAGTAGGCAGGTTTTCTATGCCTCTACTTTAATTATTATACTCAATAAGGCAGACGAGGGACACACATGGTCATACAGTGGCTAGTATTGTTGCCTTACAGCAAAAAAGGTAACGGTTCGAATCGCAGTTTGACCTCATGGAGGGAGGACTTTTCCATGTGGCGTTTGCATGTTCTCCCCCATTTGTGCGTGGCTTCTCTCCAGGTTCTCCACAGTCCAAAAACATGCAGATTAAGAGGTTAGTTGGGAGTTGGGAGAACGAATGAATGAATGAATGAATGAATGAGAGTGAATGATTGTTCGTCTCTGTAAATTGACCCATGACGGACTGACGACCTGTCCAGGAGGACAAGGCTGTAGAAAATGAATGAATGAATGCGGTTCCGCAAAAGCAAGGAGCATAAAAATATCTCTTTTATTTCCCTTTCCTCATCAAATGAAAGAATAGAGACGAGGACTTGGGCCAAATCAAAGAAATGTCACGCACGAAAGTATACCCTGGGGGCATTGTGTGTCTTTCACAGTTACAAACTGTTGATGTAAAGTAAATCTTTAATAAATAGGAGGAGGAGATCAAATAAAGAGCATCCGCTTTGGCAATGATAACCGTAGGAGATAACGACTCTGATGTTCTTAATACAATAATAGCACACTTCATGTGTGTCAGGAAGGCGTTGAATGCCAATTAGGGAAAAGTTCTGTCGTCACAGAGAGGTGGCACCCATCTGAAGCAGTCAAAGGAGTGTGACTACAGTGCCTGACGTGGGAAAATGCTGCCACTTTGCTCCAAGGCTTTAATGTCATGTGACACAGTGACATTCTGACTATAGCATGCAGTTTTCTAAATCCAGCATGCATTAAGGTAAGTTAACTGTGCAGTGCCACTAATAACTTGCCTTCCCCACTATAGCTCTCATTGTGCAGTGGACAGACAGATGTAAATGCAGTAAAGCTAACAGGATGTGGAGGTTCATTCAAAAGAAAGGTTCTTCAGCGAGACATATTAGTGTTTCAGGTTCTGTTTTTACGTAATTAGCCACTTGAAATGTTTCATGTTCTCTTCATTGTGGTTTCGGTCAGCTGGAGATGTTTTAAAGGACCGTGTCTGCACTAGTTTTTGGTCATCTGTTTCTCTTGCATAAAAGACAAGTGGCGAGTTGGTTTTAATTTGTTGACACATAACACACACATAGCCTATGCGATGCACAATTTTCTAATAAGAGATAATGGTTCCCAGTACTTGGCCCAGGGGCAAAACATTAAACATGAAGTATTTTTTTTACCAGAATTCCTGAGATACATTGTTAAAATACATTGTTATCACATGTACGGAGATGATTCACAGTCAGACGTGTCACTCTTTCAGTTGCCAGGTGAAGATTACCAAACCCTCGAAAACTTAAAGGGATGACACCATGGCAACCGTTTTAAGATTAACAACATCAGTTGTGTATACTTTTACGAAGAAAAAAAAACAGGAAACCGAAAAAAAAAAAAAACAATATAAAAAAAGTTGCTTCACATTCCTAGAAATCCTCCAAAAAATGAATACCAAGAACAGGACGTGCATGCAGCCTTTACTGCGTCACTGCATTTCCATTCTACTGCTTGGTTGCTTGACAACGGCTGCTTTGTTGCCATTTACACACACACGCACACAGACACCATGCTCTGACATATAACATTTTATATCAAGTGTGAGGTTGAACATGAGTGCTATATTCATCTGCTCAACTGTGAGCTTCAACTTTGAAAACCAAAAACAAGTGTCAAAGTGCAGATGAAAGCTGAAAGCACCTTCTACATGAACGACATGGTAAATTAAGGCTACTATGGTGCTGATAACTGTGGTCTGACCGTTACATCTGTTAGTTAAAGAGCACTAACCTAAAAAAAAAAGTTACTTTGATACACAAAATGAGGTTAGCAGTTGACCGTGTGAAGTTCTAGTGAAATGTGTGGTTTACATGAGGGGAAACTACCCGCACAATTCTTTGCATTAGCCTTCCAACAGCTGTACAATCAACTGTGTAAACGTGGACGTACAGTTTTACATGAAACTCGCAACAGGTCCATCATCACATGCACGCGTTCACAACTGACTCATCCCCGTGTGCTGTATTCTTCAACCAGTCAGGACACAAACCCAAAGCAACCATGCGTGCAATGAGGCAAACACAGGCTGTGGGAATACTGGGACGCTGATCGTGGGAAGTATAGTTTAAAAAATGTGTATGTATCAAAGTGAAAAAATGTTGGTTTGCTTGGCAGAATCCTTTAAGAGAGGCTGGTTCAACGGTTAGGCCCTTCACAGTTGCACACCTGGAGGCTTCAAAGTGAACACACAGCAATAAAAAAACCTCCAGAGCTTGTGATAGCTGGAATCTGATGCATCCATGACCATAGATGAGGTTACATTCACACACAAATGTAAAATAAAAAAAATAAAAATAATTATTGTGTGTGTGTAATTAATAACAGACACACACAACTATATATATATCATTAAAAAACAACATCTGTCAGTCACTATAGGCCAGGCAGGCGTCTTCTCAAACATACTCCCAACTGCTCAAACATATCTTTTGTTTTGAAATTCTATACTTGTACAGTATATGCCATATAACAAAACACTCCCTCCCCTCTGTGCATTCACATCCGCCTTGACACTGTGTTCATCTTTTGTGTCATTATAAAAAATTATACAGTCACATAATAAGAAGAATAAGAATAAGAAATCGACTCAAAAACACAGCACAGGTGGTGGAGTCAGTGTGCCATATGGTGGGATTTAAGAATGTATGTATTGTGTTTGTGTTTGGCAGATACATATGAAATATGAATCTAAAGTGTCACAGAGTTCGTGACCTGATAACTGGTCTCAGTGGAGTGTGTGAATGGCCATGTGTCAATCGCTTCACACAACTAAAAAAACAAAACAAAAAAATTATGATTTCATTCAGTCATTGACGCAATAAATTGATAAGCAATATGCAGTCAGTCGAGTGGTGGGCATCAGTTTCCTCTCAGATGTATGGGAAATTATGAGATGTGTCAGCTAATGACTTAGCAATTATATGAGGTTGTTATTATTGATGCTTTATAATTATATCATGTGGACCCAAACTCTTAAATAAAAATGTAACTGAGGCACAAGCACAAACAAATATTTAGAATTTGGAAAATAAATCTACAATTTAATGAATTCAATATTCAACTATATATACTGTATATGAAAGTTTATCTTTTGTTTTAGCAAGCTGTCATTGAGTTTGACAACATGTGCATGTAAAATGTGTATACCTGTGCTATTATTATTTATTAATTAGAGTTCATTAATAAAGACAATCATGGTCATGCTATTGTCCAACAGCTGTCCAATAATACTTGACACTTCGACCTGTAGAACTGTTTTGTTTTCCTGATTAATGTGCTATTTTAAAACAAGTTCCAAAGAAAAGCGATTCAGAAATAATTATACTATACATTAAAGAAAAAAAAAAATATTGGTAGTCTTAGGCTTTTGAACAATACTGCATATATATATGTGTGTATGTATATATATATACATATATAATAATTATTGTGATATTGATTTATATATCTATATGTACATACATGACTTTAGGTCATATATATATATATACACAGACATATTTATATATATATATATATATATATATATATATATATATATACATATAAAATGAGGACATCAATATAACAATAATTATTCTTGAATTATTACCCCAGTCTTTTTGTTGGAAAAAAAATGATTGTTGAGTTTAGGACTGTGTGGATTGCGGTTGAGCAAAACTCAACAGTTACTCCAGGCAACAGGAATGCAGATAAGTTTATCCCCAACAAAAATGCTCTGTGTATTCGAGACAAAATGGTTATCTCTGTGAGTCCTTCTCTCATTATGACAATCACTGGAAGCTGCTGTACACATGTGATTCCCTACAACACCCCAAGTGTGTTATAGGGGAACTGTACTACCACTGTTGTCTATTTTGAATCAGATGGTGCCATTATATCAGAAATATTACAAATCTCTATCAGGTTTTATCAAGCCTTGGGTTATTTCCTTTCATTCATCAGGCCTATTTAAAGTCATGTAGTGTACTTATGAGGCTTTTATTCTCAATATACCATGTGAACACCACAGCAGAGTTAAGGACTGTTTTACCAGGGAAACCAAAGCATTAAATTGAATGCAGCAGTTCCATCTTAAGGTCACGGCTAGGTACTACAACAAAAAACAAAACATCTTTCACGCTGGGTCTTTCTATGTCTTTCTATCTATTTAATAAATCTGTTTCTATTACACACACACAGGCATTCTTTTCTGTCGCTTACGAAATTCAAACAAGAGGATATTCATTGTATGTGTGTAATGTATCTGCCAGACGGTGGAATGAGAGAGAAAAATATGCATTATATGCGTAGGACAGCTCCATCAGTGAGACCATTGAGGGAGTTGTACTTGGAGGAATTTAAAAGGTCTGCATGTCATTGACCAGAAAGCTAAGAGCCCAGTTTGTTTGTTGCAAATGGAGATTTTTTATATATTTTTTTTTCCCAAAACCATGAGCGGCCTCGTTATTTTCAGGCGCACGTTTTTCCAGCATGAGAGCCGGGAATATGTGTACTCATGCAAAGATGCAAAAATGCAGGCATGTAAGTGCGCACATGCTCAGATACACTGCATTGTTTCAGGGTGGGATGTCTAAACCTCTTGGCACCAGATCAGTACGAGTTTCCCATGAAGTTTGTGGAGCAAAAGTGACTTGGGCTGATTATGGCGGATAAGTGGCCTAAGCAAATAGCCCTTCCACTCTGACAAGGGAGTGGAGAGAGCAATTAGTCCAGTCTTGAGATCTACAATTCCATAACCTCAGATAAACCTTCTTGATTACCCCATAAAAACTGGCCTTTCCTGAATGGCATGTCATTGAGGAGAAATGGGGCCATGCAAAGTGCAAGGCTGGCAAAAGTCCTGGAGTTCAGCAAGTTAAAACTGTAAATGGAACAATGCCAATCATGCATATTGTAAGTTGTGACAGCGATAGCTCTGGGAATGAACGCACATGAAAAGAGCGCACAGAGAGCATTAAAGTGCAAACAAGAGTGGCGTGCTGCTGGCAGTTAGGAGGCATTTTCTGCTAAAAAAGAGATGAGCACATGCATGCAGGTCATTATTGATTCAGACGGAGAGCGCAGGCTGCTTAAGGGTATTTAACTTAACACCCACTCAGTGGGGCTACATTCGATTAACACATTTTTGCACTTTACATGAAACAACAGCGGAGAAAACTTCTTTTTCTACCTCTTTTCCGCATTTTCCTCTAAAACTATGCCTAACTGAATACTTTGAAATGATCCACAGGCATCTGTCCCTGTTGGATTGAAAGTTGCTGTAAAGAAAACAAAGAAGAGTGACAGTTTCTGTGGAGCAGAAACTGTGACTGGGTCTCCAAACTTTATATAGAGACCCCGTTTTTAAAAGGTATCAACCCACTGGAAACTGATTCAAAATACAAATCATGGCTACTTCTGCTTCTATTTTTGTAACACCTCATATTATTGTGAATGGGTAAATGATCCATTTCCTTGTTTGATAAATGACTCACAACATGGTATGTACTTTGTTTAAAACATAAACACATTAATCTTCAGCAAAAAGCAGGGAAAAAAAAGCAAAAGGTATCGTCAACCCCGTAAAAATCTCCTGCAAACCCATCTATGGGTCCCAACCCAGGGTCTGGGAACGACTGCTGCAGAGTGCAATACATTCCAGTTATGAGTCCAAAGTTCTGACAGCTTCATAGTTCACAAAAGATAGCTTGTGTACAAGGCCAAAACACCGAAATTGGCAAAGATATCTGCCACACTGCACGAGGTGGTGAATGATTGAGGCAGGACTTTAGCACACACACACACACACACCTACAAATACACTAGTAGTGCTACTAGTAGATGAGTGTGAAGGAACTAAGGCTACATCTATATAGACTTACTAATGAGAAAATCAATCGTAAAAAAGTTAGATTTCTTGTCTTTGACGATGTTGATGATGTTCACAGTTGGTGGTTGAGTCCTGGCCACTAAGAACCAATCAGGAAGTGAATGCCTCATCGTTACCGAAGATCTCAGTTTTGCCCACAGCCCCGATGTTTTCAAACTAAAACTGAGACAATAAAGATTTTTAAGCTTTTTTTTTGTTTTTGTGTACGTCTAGAACGCATGCTTATAGTGTGGAGCAGAATTGAGTAAGGATGTAGTCTGAGTTACATACAGTTTGGTACAAATACAACGCAACATGCAGGTAGGTCCGAATAGTATGGAACCAAAAGAGCCAAGTTATAGGCCATGGTAAAGTACAGTAAAAGGTTTCAAGATGAGGGGGCTGGAGGGAAATAGGGGGAGGGAGCAGTGGAGAGATTGAGCGTAACAAGCAAGCACACATAAAGCCTGTCTCATTCTTTTTTTTTTCTCCACTCCCTCCCTCTTTCTGTCTCTCCCTCTCTCTCACCATTACAGCAGCATTAGAAGCTGAGCTGCTCAACTGTTCCAAGATGTCAGAACTACAAAGCTCCCTTGAATGAGGGAATGTGGGGCCCAGGGCGGCAAGGGAGTGTGGAACAGCTGGCCCAGTGGTGGGGCCTCCTGTTCCCTCGCTCTGCAGCCGCTGTAGCTAGCTGGGACAAGACAGGGAGGGATGTCTGGCTTGGGGGTGGTGTGTGTGCATGTGTGTGTTTGTGTATTTGAGAATCTGTGAAGGGAGGCTGGATAGAAGGGGGATAGGGGAATGTTTCTGTCTTCTCAGTGTAGGAGGGATGACACAGGGATCACCAGCCAGGTCCCCCTGACCAAAGCTGGAGAGGATTAGGTGGGTGGGGACATCGGAGGAAGTGTGTGGCTGGATGAGGTTGGAGAATTGTTGCCAGTGATGTTCATGCTCATTTCAGGCTCTGAGATTTCACTGAGCAGTGGTTGCAGCGTTGCACAATGACATGGAAGGGCACACCACCAAAAAGGAACCGAGCAGGGAGTAGGAAATCAAGAGTGCTAAGTAGAGATTCACAGAAGGGTTGTATAAATTGATTTCATAACACACTCGCGCAAATGCATACACACATGTGGACAGAGAGCTGCATCTCCAGATGCTCATACTCTGAGCTTAAGGAGACATGGAAAATTACAGGGAGAGAACACTTGTGGCTTCCATCTTGTCTTTGGTGTCAGAGAAGTGTGACTTAAAAGGGAGGAGGATAAAAGGAGACAAACTATTTTTGACAACTGTAAACAAGAGAAAGCTCTGTGCTGATGGAGCTGAGCACACAGACATCAGGCAAAAGATATCACATAAAAGGTTTTAACCCAGCTCAAGGAAGGTATCGAGTTCAAACGAAGCTTCATTTTTGCAGCAAAGCATTTCCCAGAACATGGACATACAGCAGAGGAACGTATGGGTGTTCAAGTGAGCATGTTCTTGGCCGCCACATACGATGCTGGAAAATATGGCTAAGCTGGTGCAAAGAAAAAGCACAATGAAGGCAATAGAAAGGGACTTGAAGCAGCTACATCTGCACTCATGGCTATAGAGGACCCATAATTACTAGCTGCAATGGAATTACAACTTTCAAAGAACAAACTCTAGGCAAACATTTAATGTAAACCACTATACAGTGAAATCATTCAACAGACACTGGGTCCCATGAACGGGTTCTGTTGTTCATTCAAGAGATTGCACCATGCCCAAGTCTCACTATAAATGTATTGTTGCTCGTTTTTGTTTTTATTAGCGTTTGTTTTCGGGGTGTTGTCATTTGTATTAATAAGATACACATGGATTTGCTTGTGCTTTTTTCCTCCACATTCACATAAAGATGCACAAAGGAGCATGCACAAAATAACATAGGGGGTTACACAGGAAGCATATCTTCATGCTACATACGTACAAACCCATGTGCGTGTGCACACACACATGCCACGTTCCCATTGGGCGTGTGAGTGCTGGAGATTGTGAAGTGCACAAATTCCAAAACAGAGAAGTAAAACATCCCCTTTTAAAGCAAAGACTGGATTATTTTACAGGAGTTTCCGTTTGAGGACGCCACACAGTCCAACATGCACTCGCTCCACACACCATAAAGCTCAGTCTTCAGGGCGGCCTAGAGAGGCATCCAGCTAAGATTAGAGCAGGTCTTAAAACCGGATCTTAATTGTGTACGTTTGTAATTATACAATGGTTCGCCTCTCCCAGTTAGAGTAACTTAAACATCTGGAATTGAGCATGACAGAGGTTTGCTTTACCACTGCAAGAGGAACGTGTGTGAAATGGAAAGAATTACAAACAAGTCAAAAAAGTGAAAGAGGGAGAGGGAGAGAGAGAGTAAACGAAGAATGTTATGAAATTAACTGGTGAAGGTTCAGCAGCGAGGACTAGTAACGTAGGCTTTTCCTTTTTAGTGTGGAAGCATGTGAGGCATGTGCTGTAGGAGGACACAAAAGATGATTCCTGGAGTTCCTCCTTTGGCACAAAGCAGAGCAGCAGGCCCAGTGAGCAAGCTATTCCATCACTCAGTCAACCCAACAGTCCCACTTGCAGCACCCACTGTTCATAAGGTTTCCCATCACTGTGGAGGCTGCACAGAGCATGTGCGACAAGCATGAACAGGCATTATGCAAAGTTCAAAACCTTTGGCAGAAGAGGGGTTAAGTGAAGTATTGCACAGCACAAAAGGATTCTACACAATCATGTCACAATGTTACTGAGCTACTTTCAACTCAATGTGTCACAGATAGAAGTTAGTGAACAAATCATGGAGAAATGATCACTTTGACACCCCCAACTAAAAAACTAGCTTCACATTGCTTTGTGACCATCACAGGTTTGGCAAACGTTATCACTATCTTGCCACTTTTATGCATTTTTGTCCAAGGAAAACAGAAGTGGAGGCTCTACTTGCCATGAGAGAGACCTGGAAACCTGAATGACACGACGCTTATAGTTCCTATAGCAGATCAAACACGCTGATTGACACGCAGGGCTGGGTATGCCTTTTACAGAGTGTTTCTGCATGTATTCAGTCAAGGAAATCACTGAGACAATTTCCACCGCAGCAAATGAAAAGACTTATTCATGCAGATGGGGTCAAACTCCGGTTTGATTGACATAATGGCATGGAAACAGCTCATTCATCTCTCCCATAAACTACGGCTTGTGAGGGCCCATGCTTTGAAACCTGAGCTGAGCGCAGTCTACCTCCTGATATGTATAATGCTAACATTAAGTGGAGCAATAGCACTCATTTCCTCAGTTTATTATTGCACACACTAGTTACACAAAGACAGCAATCTTACACAATTCACTTCTGCAGCGGGAATGAAAAAAGAAAGAGGAAGCTTCCTTCTTTGGGAATGTAGAGGACAAACACTGATAGTCACAGGGGAGGAGGTAGCTTGGAAATGGACGACTGGACAAAAATAGCAGTTTGCTGCTGATCATCAAATTCAGAATTCAAATGTGAGGATTAAGCAATAGAATTTTTTAAGAGGAGACAATGAATTATAAAGATATTTTGCTTTTTTGCTTGAGTCACATTGCCATACTCATTTCATACACCTTAATATGCAGGGATCTAAGGGTAGACAGACTGATGTCCCCCACTTTTCTCGCTGAGCCTTTAGTATCAAGCCCAATCAAACAATTACAGGATAATACGTTGCAATTGCACACTAATAAAGACATCTGCGGCGAATCTTTCAAAAATCCCAAGATAAAAGGGAATCTCACAGCAAATGACCAGATGGACAAAGACAAGTGGCACCAGAACCACATTTTAAATGTATCCTAATTTTCCAGTCAGGGCTAAAAAAGAAAGACAACCTATCCTGCATCAGATGAAACACCATGAAATATCACTTGAGTATCCTAAATCCCAACAATGAGTAAATTATACCTCTCCTCAATCCAAGACATTTGGTGACCTCAGACTGACTGTAAGCAGACATAAAATGACAGTCCAGCTCTGACTACAATGTCTGTGAGACATTAGCCTTAAACTGTCTTTGTGGTATTTTCTCTAATGCTTCGAAAAGACACCGACGTACGACGGACCTAAGCCGATGTGACATGTAACGCAGGGCTGAGTGTTATGATCAGAAAATATCAGGTGTGTGAACACTGAGTGTGTACATGTGCCTGCTTTTTCTTGGCAGGTGGCATTCCCCTGATGAGGGTGCGCACACACACACACACACACACACACACACTGTCCTCTGCACGAGATGACTCACATGCCGTGACATCTGGTTAGTGTTGGATACATTGTTTGGGGCAGCTCAGTGACTTCACAGTACGTATAATCGAAGGAAAAAGGAAAACGAGAAAGCCATGGAATAAAATACATTATTACAATATTAGGCCCCATTTCGCCATTGTTTTTTTTCCTCTGCTAACAATGGGAGGCCATGCCGCCAGCACAGGGAACAACTGTGAGTCGACCAGCTCTAAGACAACTTCAACCTCTGGTAAGAGAGGTCAGAGGAAAGATATGGAACGGAAGAATGGAAGAATGTGGGCAGAAAGTTCTTTGCCACTTGAGTATTAGGAGTTTTAAGATTAGAAACACTCCTTCAAAGAGACACGAGTATTAGAAGTGGACTTCTCTACTCTGTTCTGCTCACGTCCAACATTTAACAGCTTGTTTCTTGGGCCAAGCCAGACGACATCATCACCTGGTATGTCACCTTCATGGGTGTGAGGTTGGATTGATTGTGTCAGGCCTTTAGTGAATATGAAACTGAGCTGTTGTGACAAAACAATGGTGTTAATTGTGTATGGAAATGAGCTCCAGGCAGATCCAAAGCAAAAATAATCTTCAGTGAATTTATCCTCTCATCCCTCATTACTGCATCCCCCCACGGCTTCATCTGGGAGAGACAGTGGTAGAGAGAGGCTGTTGAAGAGACCCACCTCCCTCTTCTCCCAGCGCTGCCTCAGGAATGCTTTTCTTCTGGCCCCCTTAGCCCCATGTGTAGACGCCCTCTCTGCAGGGTGTGTTTTGCATGTAAAGCAGGCTGCAGATGCTGTCCGCAAAAGGGACCAGGAGGGACAAGGGGGACCGGGACACAAGGAGGCCCCACTGCCATGCCACCCGCCTGGCCTGGCCTCGCTTTGCTGCCACCCCCTCCGCAGCTCCCCTCCAACAACACCTCTCATTACTTCACCCCTCAACAGCCTCCCCCCGCTTTCAGTTCAACATGCCACCCCTCTATCACCCCATTCCCTCCATCCACCCCTCCGACCATCCCTCTGCCACCCTCCTAGCACACGCAGTTGTGTGTCTCCTGGGAAACAAGCTCTGTTTGGTGTATGGAGGCACGCTGAGCTCAGACAGACACACACACACCATACCACTTCAGTGGATAGAAAGACCTGAGAAACAGCATTTGGACGGAGAGAAAAGAAGAAAGAGTGAAAGAGGAAGGAGAAAGAGAGTGATCACCTCTAATAAAATGGTTCTTTACAATCCTGTTATGCATATTCGGCTTGACATGGCCACATTCAGGGGAAATAATTAACAAGTGTATGGCGTACATTAATATTGCATTTGACAGCAGACAGGTGGCTGGCTGAGAGCAGATGTTAGGAGGCAGAACGGAAAGACTGAGTGAGAGGGAGAGATGGGGGGACTATTACAAAGTTCTCTACTAGTAACACAACTAATATGTATTAATACACTATTTTAACAAAAAAACATCAATGTATTTTAGTCACTATAAAGAAAAATGCAAAATAGGTATTTTGTATGGCTTTAAAATACACAAGGATTTGAGGCTTTTCTCCCTAGGACCATTTTTTAATGGTTTACTGTTTGACCTTTTTTTACTTGAACATTAAACTTTTTTTTTTAAATCAGTCAAAACATCACTTCATATTGAAAATAGCTGTAATTTGAGGTTCACCATCCCTTCACGATATATACTGCATGTACTGTATCTCTACATGAGTTCATCCATCCCTCCAGTGCCTCTGTCTGCTGCTCACAAAGCACCACAGTGTGGCCAGTCAGGGAGGGTGCAACTGAGATGACATAATGGTGTTTTCCATCCAGCTTCTCCACTCCCAGGATCTGAACTCTGCTGAACAAGGTGTGGTGGGGTGTATGTGCAGTGGGGCCGCTTGAATAATTGCAGTAAAACACTGGTTAATTTGGATAATAACCTTTTCTGTTTACAATATTTATAACACAGCCTGTCTTGATCCCAGAAGGAACACCTTTGGTACAGTCAGGCAGACAGGAATGATGACTTTGCCTTTTATGTTTGTCACATTGCAACAATTTGGGAAGCTTGTGTGAATGCTTTAACAACTGTTATGAGTGAATGAAGTCTTACTTGAGCAGGCACCTTGACAGCATTTAGCACATATGTGCAAAGCAGCACCTGAAAGTGTTGAGCATTATCTTTAGAAGGAATGGAGAACTGTGAACATCCTCCAGCACGGCTTTATACCACAGCAACATAAAAGGGAACCATCAAATAACAAGAGTAAACATTCATTTCCTTGGGTAAAGCCTGGAAGTGAGGGAGGGTTGATGCCTCTATTGTTTGAAAGCCAGATAGATGTGTGGCCAGCACACCAGTTTGTGTGGGTTGTTTCCCCTGAAGCAGCTTGAGCCCTCTCTAAATTTACACTTGACAGAGTAGCATATCATCACTTCCTTTCTGTACTATATAATGTACATCGAGATCTTTCTGTGAAATACACCTCTCGCTATGATCTGTATCTCATCGGTCTAAACCTCTCTCTGTAAGTGTGGGGGAGCCGCACTATCAGCATTGGAGAACATACTCAAAAGGTATTCCCATGGTTGAAACATAGACCTGAAATCACTACTTCTCCTGCCTTAATCTGAAGGCTGCAAATTTATTTCATTGCATTCACCGCTCTCGTCTACAGACACTCACTGTGCTCCTGTGTCTGACTGTGCCTCAAAGGCCCGGGAGCAAACACATGGGTCAGGAGGCAGGAACTCTGGTAGTCCCCATGCTTTACTCCAGCATTTGGAATCACTCTCAACGTATCACAAATTCCTCTTTCTTGGCAGTTGTACAGTGTTCCCTCTCTCTCTCTCGCTTGCTCTCCCTTTCCTCTTTTCATCAGTGCTGGCAGTGGAACTGTAGTCTACATTCTGCACTAATTAACAACCTCCATAGAAAGACCACCAAACTCGTGAACTGGCACACTCATCGCACGCTTACAGTAAGATTCTCTTTCACTCTGTTTTCGTCTTTCTTCCATCTTTGTCCACCTCTCTAAACGCTGTGTTGTGTTTCAAGCAATAGACGGGCGGGAGCTCCGAACCTGAAACTCACCAAGGCGACACCTTGCCCTCGCCGCTCCTACCGACCCAACTACCAACTCTTGCATGGCAGTTAAGTCTCGTAAAGAAAGCTGGAGCACATTTGCTCGCTGGCTCTTACAACGATGCAATTATCACACACCTGGATGAGCAAAATCAACATTCCTCCTGTGAACAGAGAACAAGAGTGGATATTATTTATATCAATTTGCAAATTACCCCTAACATTCTTATTTCATCTACACCGAGAGCAGAGTGGAAAACTATCATTAACATATTCTGGATTCTGAATATGGCAGGGCAACTATGTCTCTTCTTGTATAAATATTGACTGAAGTAAAACAAATAAAGAATCACAATTCCATGAAACCCTATTTGATTGAGAGTATGAAGCTAGTAAAGGAAAATGGTGATGAATATTGTGTGTGCCGACCAGCAGGTCACATCATGACCACGCACAAAGCATTACTCCAATTTATCATCTATTTTACGCTAAATGGCACCATCATTTACAAAATAGATGCTATATTGAAGAAGAGCTGAAACGAGAGATGAAGTCTTCAAGAAACGGTCACAAAGTCACTCCTCCATCAATGGCCATCCAGGTTAACTCCTGCACCATACAGGGACAAGAAAAGTTTCTCCATCCAACCGCAGCGATAAGAACTGTCTTAACTCTACTGTGAAAGCATTCCTTGGATCTGTTGCACATGTACAGTATGTTATGGCATAACACTCCAGGACATGGTTTACAAGAGAGGAGAGAAGTGCTGCATGGCTCCAGCTGTTCTGACAAGTAGTCCTGCAACTCAACCATGGAGAAGAAAACACTGAGGCTCAGGTAAAGGTGAAGCGTTATCAGGGTCTGACAATTCAGATTCAAGGATGCTGTCAGAATAAGAATACCTTCTATATGCTCATTAAAGGGCAACTAAAAGGAAAGACACATCTTCTATTACTTGATTGTTTTTTATCCCGCTTTAAAGTGAGCACAGGAATATTAAGGAAGACCAACATGCACACAGGAGTTTTTACACAAACACACACACAAACCCACATGAGCACTCTGCATCAAAACCCCAACCTGCCAGTCTGGGGCATAAATCGAGCCTCTGTTCGAGCCTCTCCTCGCCCTCCTCGTCTCCACTGCCATCTTCCACCACCAACATCCACACCACACAGTTCGTCACAGGACAGCACAAACTTGAAGCACACAGACTTCAAGTCTTCAAAAGAAGACTTAAAGTCAGATACATGTCCATATTAACCAAATGGTATGGGTTATATAGTCTTAACTTGAGGTACAGGTCAAATAGATAGAGGGCATGATCTGGGCCATTTATTCAAACTTGTGGTAAGACACGTGACAAGGGTTGGGTTATGTCACACAAAATGGCATCACTTGTTTTGTGTTTTGCTTGATTATCCACTTTAGGTCTTTGCCATTTCATATTTGACAGAGATTTGGGAATCTATTTACAAGAGTACTGTAAATCAGTCCTAATATGTGACAGTTGCCAGACTGGGTGGTAAAATGCACAACCAGCGCTGAATCTGAGTGGGTGGGGAATGTAGTTTAGAGGATCTTTTAAGCCTAACAGGGTTAAAAAAGCTGGTAAATGTTTGTTTATGAATGAATGAAGTTGAGTTACTAAACAGCCGTCTACAATTATTTTATAGCACCTGAGGTAACCTATTGTTTTTTTATGGCTGTTCACAGCGGTACAGCTATAAACCTGTGTGGTATGAAATAAACAATGTTACAGAGAAAACATTTTGTGACTGCTGTAATGCATTTTTTTTTGTTTTTCTTCACTTTGTTACACAAATCATTCTCAGCTTTCTTCTCATTTTTTACATCAGGAAAAAGAAATGATGTTGGGCTTAACATTGTGAAAGAAATGAAAAAAAAGAGCTCTGGATAAATTCCTATAAAATGCCCTAGTGCCAAAAAAGTACTGCACAAGTGTGTGGTTCAGTCTGAATATGAGACAAATAGCTGAGTGTGTTGTTCTGACTTTCCCTGGTGTAAATAAAGGGCCTATAATACAACCCTGTATTCTTTGAACCATCATGAAAAGTACCAGGAAAAAGAAGGAACAATTGACAAAAGAGAGGGGGGACATTACGGAGCGACAAGATGTCGACATTATTGGGGTTCATTTGACAAACTCAACTATGAGTCAAAAGCCTTACAAGGCGGCCCAAACATATAAAACAAGAGGTGAAGGCTAAAGAATGAAGGAATTCCGAGAAGAGACAGAGGGTCCAAGGAGACGGTTTGCCCTGTTTCCCAAAGAGATGCTCAGGCATGTCAGTGATCACAGACAACCTTCCAGAGTTAAGTGACTCTGAATAGCAGCGAGGGGACACAACAACAAGACTGCTGGACCAGAGCAGGGCAAGTGGTGCTGGCAGGGTCGGCGTATTGTTCCGCGAGCCGAGCAGGAGGCTATCACGGCCAGGGCCAACCGCTAGCCACGTGCTCCTCACGGAGGCCTGCATGAATTATTACATTTCATTCTGTTATCATTCATCATGGTTCATTATGAGGAGACAATTGAGATTCAAGAGAACACCACACTCTGGGGTCAGGCGGAGGGAGTGAGTGAGCGTTAGGGGGAAAGAGAGAGAATCCCTGCACTCTCCACTGAAAAGGATGGAGGAGGATGGACAAAAACACATTGTCTGTGGATTTAAAAAGAAGGCTTATGGCTGCTATGAAAAAAAAAAGAAAAAAGAAATGTGCTCTTAGAAGAGGAGAAGAATGAATCTGCCCCTGATGCACACTCAATGAGATGTATGCTGGTGGAGCCATAGAAAAAAGGGAAAATTGAATGGGATGGAATCTGAGGCAAATGACACTCTAGTGTTTTGAAAATAACTGACAGCTGCACAATAGGACACCAAAACAGGCTGCAATCTGTCCATAGATAAGATGAAAAGACAGGGACTTGAATAGAAGTGCGACCAAATACATACAGAGATACTGTCCATTCATAGCACAAGTGGATAAATAGACAGCCATGAAAATGCACATGAAAGGTGAGGTTTCGCTCTGATAAGTGAACCAGACAAAAAAAAGATTCCCAAAGAATTTGTGACACAATTAGGGCATCTAATTCTGGCAGAACGTTTGGGAGATTTAGTCTTGGAGCGCTTCTTATTCCCACTTATTGTACACAGAAAACATTCATATTCACAGAGACACAACACAAATCAAAAGCTAATAAATAAACACTGGAGTTGTGATGAGTTCAGCAGGGGACACTGTTATTGTTACACCAAAACCACAGCTGATTACAAACCTGCCAGAATCAGCGATGTATTCCTGAATGAATGCGCTTTAACCACCCACAAGAGTCGCAGTGTGAATTTATTTAATCACCGCCTCTCCTCATGGCTCCTCCGATTGTGTGTGTGTGTGTATCCCCGATGCATTCGTGTGTTTGTGTGTGTGTGTGTGTGTGTGAGCAGAGAGGTGAGTATCAGAACACACTCCTCTTGTCACTCGCTGTTCGCTGCATAACACAGACATTTTCCATTCTGTCAGCGCGAGCGGCGAGCACACTGGCTCCTTCTAAACTCAGCCACCACTTCATTAAATGACTTCAGACTCTTGGCAGAGTCAGTGGGAAAAGTCTATATTAACTGTGTGTGAGATCCACGGGGTGACCAACAAAGGCCATAGTTGTTCCTCCATGCTGGGTGCTGCTCAGGGGGATTTCTGGGGCCTATCGGGGTATCCCTACACAGGACCCTGCGCCCCACTCTCACACACTCACACTTACACGTCACATTCATGCAGACACAAACAAACGTATGAGGATGCACACCAGAGTCGCATGACCTTTGCCCTACTTTCCAGGAAAAAGGGCTGGGTTACTGTAAATTGGCGAGTGTAAGGCATGAGCCAGCGACTGTGGAGAATAAAGTGCATATGTGTGTTCTGGAGAAGGCACCATTTTGACATTATTACAGTATGCACTGTGCAGGACTGAACCAATTTATGGAGAAAGGAGCGAGGGACGGGGTGGACGCCGACTCGAGCGGTCCAGTGCAACAGCTGGTTCATTTGTTTACAGGAGGCTCACAAGAAGAAAAGCATTCTGATGGTACCCAATGGCCAGGAGGAGAAGCTGGCAGTCAGATCACCCTGTTCACTGTTGTTCAGCCAGGTCGAAGAACTGTGTCATTTAAGGTCAAATGGGCAGTGCAGCCAAACGATCAGTCACCCCAGGAGTCAGAACTTTGAGATATAAAGTAAGAGGAAAAGTCAAGTTCCGCCATAAAGTGTAAGCAAATGGGCAATAATTTAGATTTTTTGTTTATTAATGACACTTTTTCAAGAGTTTTGTTTTTAAAAGCTGGACTTTTGTATTTGTTTATGATGCACTGCAATGCTGAGATGTCTCTTTGCAAAATATGACATTCTGACATGTCATAGTAAGAAGAAAAGCCCGGGCTTTACTGATAACCGATAACATTAGCAGTGGCTCTGATCATGAGTGTGTGAGCCTGATGAACACCAGAACTCTGAAACCGAAGCAGCTAAATGGAATTCAACCATTAATCATTTGATTATTTACATCAGCGCCAAGCAAGCGAGAAGAAGCCCCAGCTACAGAGTCTTTCAGATGGATTGACTTGATATGCCACTTTGTGAAAGACTTACTTCAACTTTAACCCAATCAAGTGGATTTATTTGCTTTAATTAAGCAAGTTGGGGCCATGTGCCTTCACACATTAAGTCATTCATCTTGATGTGAGAAGTTGGGGCAGGCTAATTATCCTCAGGGGGTAAAGACCCGGTCAAAGAGGGTTAGCATTTACACCCACACGTGATGAAAGTCACACGTGTAATTGTCTCATGTTCAGACATAGCCACCTTTTGTGTCACTTGTGTGTTTCCTAAACCGTCTCTCTGACGTGTTGGTAAACGGGCAACAGGCAACTTTCGTGTCCCAAGTGGTTCCTGTTTGAGCGAGTGTCGTAAAGATGCCTCAGAGGCAAGGTGTTGGTAAGGACACAGGTACTTGTCCTCGGATGCAGTGCTGAGCTGTGCCATAAGTATGATAAATAGCAAGTGAATGCTATTCTTTACACTGTTTTTGGATTGGGAATAATGCAGCACATAGTGAAAGCAGAGGGGACCAAAAATAAACATGACTGATTTTTGATCAGTTTTAAAAAACTAAAGACAAAAAGAAAGTAAAACAAGTTGTCCATCCAAGCTATATGGCCATGGTATTTGTTTAACCAGTCTGGACTACAGTCTGGATTGTCTGCGCAAGAGAGTCTTTCTATATATATACGTAATGTCCTGTAATGTCTCACATAGTGTAACACTGTATCAACACAGAAGACGGAGAGCATGAAGAGCCGAACATCGCTGTGCTGAGTCTACACAAGAGACGTTCAGCCACGGTGTCGAGTTCAGGTCAAATACGTCTTTTTGGGACAAGCTCAGACCTCCTCAACAGAACATCACTGTGCGTAAAACGCAGAAAAACAGACTCGGAGCGTAAAAAATACGCTTCAGGTCACGTTTAAAAGGCGTGGAGCTCAAGTAAAACACAAACTCTCACGGGGGGCCGGCGTGTATGGACAGCTGGATGGATTAAAACGGAAGGTGTCACATCAGACGCAAGGATTTATGGAAGAAATGCGTTCTATGTCGATGCACCGTAACTGTCCTGGAGAGCAGGGTTTTTTTTTCCAAAGAATGAACCCTCAACACATCAGTGCAAGAGACTTCCATCTCACCATTATCTATATCGCTTTTAAACCTCTGATGGTCACAAGGGGAGCTGGAGCCAATCCCAGCCTCGGCCGCCAAATTCTACCCACAAATCCCTTGGACGGAAGCATAAGTACGACATATTGAGTACAAAAAAAAAAACACTGTTTTAATATCATCACTTTAAGGGTCATTTAGGGATAAATCAGATGCCATTTTTCATTTGTAGATTGTCACCTTACTTTTTTGCTGTGCTATTTCTAATTCATCTTGTGGCAGTAGTTTAGAAACAACTAAACTTCACTCTGAGGTGACAGAGTGAAAGGAATCTTCCACCAGCCTGGATAAAAGGAACTGAAACGTGTAGCAACGGGATTGTGTTTATGTGTGTTTTGCTTTGGAGGAAGCATTGCTTTTATAATACGTTCATCTGTGAGATTCTATGCACTGACCTGAGGATGGAACATAATTGAGGATGCACACAAACACATTCTGCACAGTTACAATACATTTAGTTGGAAGTGTAATTGTCGTTTGTGCGCTCATTGACTCCCACACACCGTATTGCATGTGATAATGCAGCTCAGACTCTAGCCCATCATCCACGTTGCCAAAACTGTACAAGGTTCACCTTTCACTGGAAATTCCTCATCAAGGGAAGTTTACTTTCAATTAAAACACACCGCAAAATCACTCACATATGCACACACACATAAACCTTGGAGCATCCTGGGCCATCCACCACATTACACAAAGAGAGTCAGTGCACAAAATGAAGGAATAACACAGAGCAACAATATGGTTCAGTTCTTTTCACCGTGGGGTTTCACTTGAGGAAATTTTCAGAGGTTCAAAATACTACATCCTTCCTACACTATGACCATTCTGAATAAGACTCTCTGTCTTCATTTTACCTTTCTTATCAGAGTTTGTTTCTCTCTCACACTCGCACAGGACATTCCCATCTAATCCACATCCATCCTCGCTGTGAAACACACTCTAGATTGATTTTTCGTCTTGTATAAACTTCCAACTTGAGGTCAGATGCTGGGGTCACAGGGGCTGACAGAAGGCAATGTAGCTGGACTTCAAAAAGAGGCCGGTCTTACATGGGTTAGTTATATTCTCATCGCCCCAGTATGGCCATTTACTATTTTTAATGTAAGAGAGCGAGTCAAGGCCATGTTAGCTGGCTGCTCGCTGCATTCAGAATGTCTTGACGTTTTCTTGGATGTACTTCCCTGAACAAACCAGAGCTGTAAATCACGCACTGAAATAACAAAAAGAAACCATATCTCTGCGCTCATTAGTTTGTGATAATCTCATTCCATAATTTAGTGACTCTTTGATTTATCTATGCTGTGAAAATACGTACGTTTTGTTTTTTCCATGACCAGCAAAGACCTTTGAGATTAAGTCTTGCACGGCTTTTTTTGTTTAAAGAGAAAACAATGGACATTTGAGACACTGGTTTCTTTATTAAAAGAGTTCCCACAGTTAGATAACGGCACAAAAATAAAAGGTTTGAACTGTAAAAGTGACCGAACAGTGGTGGTGACAGATGCTCTCCTCACATGAAACTGTTTCACAGTGAATGAATGATTGTATACCTTTAAACCCTTCCTTTGTGATTTCAACTGCATGACTTTTCCGCCATCTTGTGGTTAGGTATGAGAACAGCAGCTGTAAGAGTTCTAAAGATTTAAGAGTCTGTGAAAAAAAGGAAACACTATAATCCCATAAAATGTGTCTATTTATTTTTCAGAAATTAGTTTGGAGTCAGTGAGTGACATGACATGAAAGGATTTAAAGGGTGGTTTCACCCATTTTTTCCCACTTGGTCAAATGAAGAATAAACTTAAAATCATTATGATGCTGCTGTGTTGGTTTAATTCACATTCTATTACAACATTTTAATTTATTTGATTTTTTTTCAGACCTATTACTCATAAAACACTAAAAGGGCAGTGGCTTTCATTTTCTTTGAAGGAAGTGACTTTGAAATCAGCTTTTTGTTGATTCACTTCAGTTTTCAACTTCCTCTGTTGACATGTTTCTCAGATCCACTGTCTGGTGATCGAATAACACATTAATCTCTGGAAATTGGTAACGAAACTGCATATGTTTTTGGGTGAATTGGTCCTTTGAATATTGGATGGACACATACATAGCGCTGATGTCCAAAGCGTTACCCATTGTACTGAAAAAAAACCAAAAAAAAACATGGACTGAGAGACCCTAAATACAGAATAAGGTTGTGATGCAAGCCTTCTGCAAACATCTGCCCTCAGGAGTGTAGATGTAGACAACCATTCATAGACAACAACATCCATGCGCCTGCTCATGTCAGGTTCATAACATGCTGCTGGTCTCAGGCCAGTACCAATTCTTTTAACTAAAAAAAACTACATTGTAATACACATTTATTACAATGGTCAGGATTGTAATAATCATGTATGAAAACTAAGAGGGAGGCACATATGAAAATGTTCTCAGAATTATTCAAATTGTACAAATTGCTTGTGAAGCAGTACTGCTAATGACCACTAGAGGTCAAAGTTTTACCATGTATTTGGATAGAAAACAGTGTCACATTAATTTCACTCACAAATAAGAAAACAAATAAGAACATGCATACCTTAGTGACACATATTGTTTTACGACAACTGTAAAAAAAAAAATAAAAAAAAATTAAGGTAAAACGTTTTGTTCATTACTTTTTACATTCCTTTCTGTGTGTCCTAAAACCTTAAACTGTTAACAACAAAATGAAAAACAATAAAAGACATCTCTCAGGGCGTATTTTAACGTCACATATTCCTGCATTTCAGTCTAGCACAGCAACCATCTAGATCATCTGCAGGATAAGTTTGAAGAGCAGTGGAGCTGCATGTCACTTAAAAAAAAACAAAAAACCAACAACATCCGGCTGACTTCATGACATATGTGATCTCAGTGCACCTTTGGGAAATAAGCTGACATGCTTTGACGTGGGTACACTGGGGAATTTTGTTTTTAGCACCACACCATCGCATTGTGAGCAGCTGGCATGACTACCACAAAAAAAAGACACACCTTAGTCTACCAACAAGCCAAAAAACAAAAAAAAACCTCACTGTGTTTCTCTGGTGTAATCTGTGTCATAGATTTGTAAAGAAGCATAGCTGATGTTCGAGTGAATAACAAAAATGCTCACAGTTCATTTGACACGTCCGCTTTGTAGTGTAACTCTCTCACGTAAATGAACTTCTGCACAAAGTAAACTGGTATATTCAGCATTGTCAAAAAAACAAAACAAAAAGATGTTTGAACAGCTGTGTCTGTCGATAACAGACATGCATCTACTAATATAGACCTTTTCACATACAAACTGATTCTGTGAACATCATCCTTTCACACAGGAGTGCACATCTCATCTGGACGCTAACAGTGCAAGACACACTCTCACCTGACGGAAACACGGCTGAGGTATATCCTGTAATCTCTGGAAAAGCCTTATCTTAACAAAGCCATAACAATCTTTTACGTTGTCGTTTGTCGTCTCCGTAAACGTGACGTCGTTGCTGTAGTACATATGCCAGGCCTGCGCATGGCGCTGTAACGCTGCTACACCAAAAGGAAGGAAATGAAGGAAAGAAAGTAAAGTTATCATTATCATAAAGTGAACGGACCAAACCACCTCCAAACACAAGAGGAGGATGACGACGACAACAACGACGAAGGTAGTGACAGTGAATGCCGGCGCAAGACAGAGGTGACATCATCGTATCGTCTACATAAAAACGCAAAGGTAAAAATGATTAAAAAAAACTTGAGTGGCATCATCTAGACTTGTTTTCGTGTGGATAGTCTCTCAGTCTCAGATGTCAAACATGTAAACTGGGTTTAATTGGAAATACATACTACAAGAGAAAGAACATAAGCAAGAGTTTAATTAATCGGGTGTTTCTTTGCTTGTAGTAGAGCTGTGATTTAAAATAACTCATCTGAAAGTGACTTTTTCAAATACTCAGTTTCAGGGGAAACCGCTCATGTTTAGTTTTGTTTTGAGAATTCATGTGTGCCAATAAAGGTGACTCTCAAGTCATAAAAGAACTGCGTCTCTTCTCATCTGAACTGTGAATTTACGGCAAAGCAAAGCCAACCACCAAAACACCACGGTCTGTCTGTCATACGCCTTGTTTATGTACAAGTTGTGCAGAGAGGAAGCGATGACGTCAGTGAGTTTCATGTACAGTGGCAACGTGACAACAATGCCACAGGGAAACAAAGTGTACTCATCTCGCATAACAGGTTACTGATGTTAATTAAGAGTTATGCTTTTGATATTCGGAGGAACTCCAACTGCGGTAGAAATTTCAAAGTCAGTTGACGTGAATAATATAGATGATAAAATCCTTTTCTGAAGAAGTAAGTGGGGTGTTAATTTCGGCAAAACCACATTACAGCTGGGAGCTCAGCTGCTGTGGCAACAGAGAGCATCCACTGAAGCGCAACTGAGTCATCAGATGACAATATATGGGGCATTTTTAAATGACGATATGACTCGTCTCTCGTAACTCCAAATCTGATGAAACGCTTACATATTGTTTGATATTTTAGGATTAATCAGCATTTCAGGACAGTCCCCACGTTTATCTACAAATGAACTACATAACACAAATGTGAATGTTCCGTTTGTGTAGTCTTAGACATCAGTTTTTATGTCTCATGGTGCTTTTCCATAATAAAGATGTGTCCATAAGTGACAGCGCCAGGTACCTGGTGCTTTTTTTGAACCTGCTCTGGCGAGGTTCCAAGCGATCTGAGCCGATCCTAAAATGTGACATAAAAAGACGGTCGACCACTGATTGGTCAGAGAGTTTTGTCACCGGAAGAGTCACAAGAGCGACGTCCGACACACGAATCGAACCTGCCATTCTTAAAAACCGAGCAAGAGGGTTACAGCTGCTGCCTGCAAAAATACACGGTGTTCTTTTGACGAGGCGCAGACATTCCTGTGCTATGACAACCCCGACCACGTTGAGGAGGTGCTATGAAGTAATGGAAAACGACATGTCTGATACCCAACCTGAGTAGAGCCGAGAGGTGCTAGAAACGTATCATGGAAGGGTGCCATTTCATAACCAATGGCCAACTGAACAGTATCCAGTAAAAA